>NC_041708.1:855454-1147182 GCF_900700375.1 Denticeps clupeoides
CCCTGGTCCCCCAGTAATTAAGGGCCCTTGTTGGTCCATTTCTGCCGCTGGGGTGCGCCGCAAATGGGATGCGTCTGAGTATGAGGCCTGCTTGACCCCTCCATGACCCTACAGATGCTGCTTTTGTGCGGATTGGGCTTTGTTGTCTGAGTTGGACGGCGAGGAAGAGGGGGAGCTTTGTTTATTTATTTATTTTAAAAAGACGTCTCTGTCCCGCGAGTATATTAATAAATCATAAATATAAACAAATCATAAATCATGCTGCCAGCCACGCTGAGTGTGCATAATTACACGCGCAAACACGTTCGGCTGGGAGCTCCGGTGAAAGTGGCTTCAAAACCGTTTATTGCTAATCTGCGGTTTAATAAAATGTTGGAAGTTGAAGCGATGGGAAGGACACGCAGGCGGCGGTAGTGTCAACGTCCCCGCGCCGCGTCCTCACGTCTTCTTCCCATCGCGGTCACACGACTCTGATCTTAACCGAGCCGCAGAACCGCTCGTTGGCGGGAATTTGGCCGTTAATGCAGCTTCCAGAACGGCGTGTTAACATGCGCAGCCTCGTGCTGTCGCTGATATAGTAATAAATATATTTTAGAATATGTACGGTGATTGAGTATTATAAAACAAATTATGCGATTAATGGAACATTAGTGTGTTTATTTACATAATTTCAATTTTTCCGATGTCGAGTTGTGAGCGTTTCCCTGCTTATGACAATTTGTGCTCTGCGTTGTTCTGAAACAGAATGAATGTGGATTAAAAGCAGTAGAACTTTGTCCCTGTAGCTGAGCCTGGGCGGGTCGTGCTCCTCCTGAACAGTTATAGGGCCACGTTGCCATGGTTACGCAGGTGAAGTGAGAGCAGGGGTCTGCTACATTACAAAACAGCACCGCATCTGCAAAACACACACACACACACACACACACAAAACAATTAACTACAGTATGCTGTTGTCTGAGGAGCCAAGTTCTCTTGGGGAGGGGGAGTGTTCCCAGGCGCGAGAGGGGGAGTGTAGTGACGTTCACGTCAGGCCTAATGTGGTCCTGAGCCTCTTACCTTCACCAGGGGTGTGTGTGTGTGTGTGTGTGTGTGTGTGTGTGTTATATACATTCTGTGTATTATATTATTCACAATGTGCTGTCACCTGGCAGATTTTTTAAAATATATATATATATATGTGTGTGTGTGTGTGTGTGTACGTATGTTTAAATGTATTCGGTGTTCATAGACCGCACAATACGAACTGTGTCTGTGTGTGTCAGTTGTATCACTGTGTGTGTGTGTGTGAGAGTGAGAAAGATAGAGAATTTTTTTCTGAGACAGTAATAAGTGTAGTTTGGAGGGGGTGGTTGATGACATCGGCCCAACTAGATGTGGCAGCAACTGTCACACCTGCCAGTGCGGTACCTGCCATCACTTCACACACACACACACACACACACACACACACGCCTACTCGCAAGCGCACACACACTCACTCGGCACAACCTATTTAACGCCTTCTCACTCGCATCTCGCTTTTCTCATCCTGTTACCCAAACCTCAGCAGTCCTGAACAGCAGCCTGAATAATTACAGTGGACAGGCACGGCGTGTTTGTGTTTCTGTTTGTTTGCTTGCCTCCTTCCCCACACCAAACACACACACACTTACACACACACACACACACAGAGAGAGAGAGTAGTTGCATCTTCTCCCATCTGAAGCCAAACGAGCATCGCGCCTCTGCAATGCTGATGAAAAAGCGCTTTTCTGTCCCGCCGAGATGCAATTTGGTCACACGGTGATTCATTTCACACGTATGCAGGTCATCCCACCCCCCACCCCCCAATCTCATCCACAGGGGAACCCTGTCAGCAGTCGGGCCGGGAGTGCGGGCGTGGTGCCCGGTGATAAATCTCTAGGCGGGCGAGATCCCGACACCCCACTGATACGGCCGCTTCTGAGAGCCTTCTCTGATTCAGTTTCGTCTCTCCTGGATTTTAATTGCTTTTCGATTGCAGTAGTGTAGTTGTGTACCGGAGCAACAGTCCTCGGTGTAGAATAGCAGATTTTAAGTTGATAAAGCAAATATCAGAACTTTATGCAAACCAGCGAGTGTAATTGTCATTACATTGTGAACATATTAGGACAATCCAAATATGGAGCCCTGTAGATGATACACAAAGGAAAAGGCCAACTTTGGTGTTTAAAAAGACAGGAGGTTGTAAACCCACTCCTGTCAGCATGCAAAGTTGCATTAGCAGCATTTCCAGGTATGCCATGGTTTCCAGCCAACATCATCCGAAAGTGCAGCATTTAACTGCCATTTTTATCATAACATACTTAAATAAGAATTTAAGTCTTTCAATACCTTTTTTTTTAAAGAAACTGTCCAGATTAATTTGGTCCAATCTGGCAACACATGCTTCCTTGATTTATTTGTAATTGTAAACAGAATACAATATTAACATTTATTATATTATAGCATACACTGTTTTTACCCCCCCTCTCTCTCTCTCTCTCTATATATATATATATATATATATATATTATTTATTTATTTATTTATTTTCTACTGACCCGAAATCTGTTATACTATAAAGTAATGCAGTGGAAGTCCTGAGGGCATCAGGCCATTCTTGACGTTTGGAGTATGGCGAGTGGAGTTTAGGCGTGACCTGAGCAGCCGGGCGAGGTGTGAAACGCAGCTGGCCTTCCTTTCCAGCACCTACTTATCAGCTCAGCTTCTCCCTTCACGCTCATTACCTTCTGCTGATTGGATAATGAGAATGGAGGAGCGCGTTTAGAACCCGTCTCTCTCCCCCCCCCATACAGTGGATGATCCAGCAGCCCCACAAGGTGGCCACCTTCTTCGGCTGCATCGGCAAGGACCACTTTGGCGAGATCCTCAAGCAGAAGGCGGCGGAGGCCAACGTGGATGCGCACTACTACGAGCAGAGCGCGGAACCCACGGGTACCTGCGCCGCCTGCATCACCGGAGACAACCGGTTAGTACCGCGTAATCATACACGATCTACATATAGATCTATATAGTTTTAATATTAGGAATAAACCTTCCATCATTCAGCTGACCATAAATGAACTGTATACGTTTCTAATCATTTATAATCCTGGAGTAATAAATACAGAATAAATTAATGTTTTAATTTTCTAATTAAATGACCTTGTATGGCATATTTCAATGTTTTACAACAAATAATAAAACAGAAATGGTACATTTTGAGCAGAAGCGATTTTCTTAAGGATGGAAGGGAGACCTGAAGATGGCAATTGGAGGCCGACTCCATTTATAGAATTATATTTAAAATAAAAATAATAATAAATAAAAATAATTATTATTATCTCTAAAATTCGCCAATAAAACTATTCTCACTTTTCCATCTCTTCTCAATCTTCTCACAGTTTTCTCTGTTTCACAGCTTGGGCCAGCCTTTATGGTCCTGGACAAACACATTTGTGAGAGACAATGAACTAATTATATTTACAAAAACATTAAAACAGTTCACAAAAAAATCCTATTCCACATTCATCAAATAATAAACTAATAAACATTTTAATTGCACTCATTAATTTATAAATAATTTTTTACCTATAACCCCCCTGGTACACTCTTAGCTCCGCCCTTCCCCAGCACCTGGGAAACATCTAAAACTCCCCACGGTCCTTTACTGGGACTAAACAACCTGGTTAGGGCAATAACAGCAGTACTCGTTGCAGACCATGTACGTATCTATACTCCTACCAGATAGGGAGATCACGTACACACAAACACACATACAGGTGTTTGTGCACACACACCCACACACACTTGTTCAGACATGCACGAACACACACACACACAGTCCACATGGACAATGGAGTCTTTTCCCAGGAGTCCAATCTCTCCAGACATCAGGGAAACTGTTTCCCTTGTGTTTTTACTGCTTTAAAATGTCTTAATTAGACCAGCATTAAAAAAACTGTTTCTCCTCCTCGTCTGGGCGCAGGGGCTTCTGCTGAAGTCTGTCTCCCCGCCATCGTCTCCGCTCCGCCATCTGTAGCGCCGCTTTTATCTCCCCGCCGGCTGCGTCTTTTCATTCCTGGTGGCTCCTTCGCTGCTCTCCAGCACGTGTCTCATCCCCTCTAATTGGGCCTTGGCTGCGTCGGAGGGCCCGTTGACGACTCCTGCTCATACTAGATTCCTTCTCTACAATATCAGACGAGTCCGCCCTTATCAACCCAGGCCACTCAGATCCTGGTTCAGTCCTTAGTAACCTCACGACTGGACTACTGTAACTCCCTTCTAGCTGGTCTACAACTATGTACCATCCCACCTCTACAACTCATACAAAATGATCTTCAACCTTCCCAAGTTCTTCACACCGCCCCTCTGCTACGTTCCCTCCACTGGCTCCCAGGAGCTGCACGCATCAGGTTCAATATACTGATGCTGGCCTACAAAGCCAAACATGGAGTAGCACCATCCTACCTCACAGCCCTTATTACACCTCACACTGCACCTGGTATACTCCGAGCCTCCAGTACTGCTCGCCAGGTCCCTCCTTCTCTGAAGGTAAAAGGAAGACGCTCATCTAGACTCTTCTCCGTCTTGGCCCCTCGGTGGTGGAATGAACTTCCAGCTCAGTCACTGAGCACCTTCACACGGCAGCTCAAGACCTTCCTCTTTAGAGAAGATTTAGATGAACTTGTAACCTTCTTCTTGTCTGACTTCTGTATAGAAACTAGAACAGAGTGAATAAAAAGATTGTATTCATAGTTGGGGGTCCTGGTGAACCAGAACTGACCACTTCATCCATGGTGACATGGAAGCACGTTGTAAGTCGCTCTGGATAAGGACGCCTGCCAAACGCCTTAAATGTAAAGTTAATCCCAGTTTTCCTAGACCAAGGAGAAGATGTGAGAGCCTCAAACTACATAATGACACGTCCAAAATGTCCAATGTGACACGTGCTGGAAAGTTTCATATTTGGGATTCCGCAGGACAGCTGAATCTGCAGGACCTTTTCCTATAGTTAACTTGAAAAGCTTTCATTAGGCAAGCGGCTGTGCTCATGTGCGACTGGAAAACTGAACAGCGTTCCATGTGTCCGTATGATTTAAAATGTTGCTTCAAGAGAAATCACTGTCAGATGGTAAGAATGCATCGCTCTGTGGATCAATTATAGAAAGTTGAACACATGTTATGTCACCTCAAAATGAAAGTAAAGAGTAAAATAAACTAGCTTTTGCATTCCATTTCAGAAATCTGTGGAATCCAGCGAATTAAAAATAAACGAAATTGAAAGAAATTCTGATGAAATGAAATCATGATGCAATGTGTGTCTCAGGTTCGGTTGTGAATCATTGTGAAACTTTGTCTGTGTGCAAGTTGTACATTTCTGCACGTGAGGTAGAGCAGAATATTGAGTTTTGCTTGGTGTTCCATGGCCTCTCCGTGCTTCTGTGTATGGAAGGCTGAAGACGGAGCTGCAGGTCAGCCGTGCTCCGGGAGGAGGTCAGGGGTGTGCTTTCTGCAGCTGATTCACAGCCTAATGAAGCGGTTTGGCCGCTTCTGAGAAACAGAAGAAACCTTCTCGCCAGGTTGATCTCATGGCCCGAGGACACACCAGAACACTCGAGTCTTGAAAAAAATGTATTCTGACACGTTACTCGTCTCTCCGTGTCCACGGTTCGTTTGCCTTTGCCTTCTGTTTCGTGTAAAACGAATACAAGTGAACAAGAGAGGGCTGTGTGATGGTCAGCTCTAGCTGCTAGAGGGTACAGTTACGTTCATTTCCAGTGAGACAGTGAACGTGCCCCCGATACGATGTTAAACAACATGTGTTGTTTTTATCGAAACGCAAAGAAAGAGTGTGTGTGTGTGTGTGTGTGTGTGTGTCCCTGCAGAAGGCTGTACAGAAACTCCATCAGCTCACCGTGACAGGCCCTGTCACAGCTGAGGTCAGCTCTCATCCCTTTATCACCCCGCTTACGTCTCTATTGAGCTGGACCAACAAGTGCTAAACACCTCTGGGAACTCCTTCAAGACTGTTGGAGAAGCATTTCAGGTGACGACCTCTTGAAGCTCATCGAGAGAATGCCAAGAGTGTGTAAAGCAGGAATCAGAGCAAAGAAACTAGAATATAAAACATGTTTTCACTTATTTCACCTTTTTTTGTTAAGTCCAGAACTCCACATGTGTTCATTCATAGTTTTGATGCCTTCAGTGAGAATCTACCAACGTAAATGGTCATGAAGATAAAGAAGACACCTTGAACTAGAAGGTGTGTCCACACTTTCGGCCTGTACTGTATATGGAATATGTGTTCAATGTACAATGTATTAAATGATTAAATCAGAACCATTGAGTATAAATCCTCGCGTTATTATTAACGTCAACGTCCGCTTCATTGCCCCATCGCAGCAGACATCTGCTCCCCGCCCTTCCAGAAAACTCTCCTGGCACATGCTCGTTTTTTCCTCGTGGTAAGATGATACGGGCGGATTAAATCACTACAGTCAACTTATAATCAAGCTTGAATCCATCTTGGGTGGAGAGCCGCTTCGCTGCGTTGTTCCTACTGGCCGCGCATCAATCTGTCACGAGTTGGATTTTGTAGAACATTACAAATTTACACAAATGCCATAGAAAACAACGGACTTAACAGCAGAGCGACAGAAAGACAGAAACTGGAGATAGATGCGGACAACTTGGTTCCAAAGGAAAAAAAGTCAAACTTTGTTTATACGGCTGATTTTATAGCGAGTGTCCCTCTGTCGTTCTGTCTATAAAGGACTGGACCGCCTTCCTGTAAAAAGGTGGTAGGATGGTAGTAACCTAGTGGGTAACACACTCACCTGTGAACCCAGGTTCAAACCCCACTTACTACCATTGTGTCCCTGAGCAAGACACTTAACCCTAAGTTGCTCCAGGGGGGGACTGTCCCTGTAACTACTGATTGTAAGGCGCTCTGGATAAGGGCGTCTGGTAAAGTCTCAGTCCTCTGTTCTCTGCACCACCACTGTTCCTCAGGTCCACGTTCACCCTCCATCGTTTTCTCTGTCCCCCGCTCGCACTGTCCCCATCCGACATCGTGAGAACGGAGCCCTGAACAATAGGGGCGTCTCCCTCTGGATTTGATGTTTCTGTCCAAACAAAGCGGCAGAGGGGCATTAAATGGCCGCTTTCTTCTCCTCTTGAGTGGAAAACGTGGTTGTTGCTTTGACTTGTTGACGGCTTACAGGGAAAACAGGGCGTACAGATGAGCTTTTTAAGTGAGCGGAGTCGCGTGGGACGCCCACTTGCTCAATAAGTCATGTCGCTCTCTTTTTTGGGGTTTGGGTTATGTTAATAATAGACTCTGATTCACAGAGCGGGTCTCGGCATGGTAAGATGGAGGTTCGTCTGACGAAATGGGACCTCTCCAATCTGAATGTCCACCTTTGAGGCAGCTGGGAAATATGTGGCCGCGTGTGTCAGCGGGCCGAATACTGAACAAAGGAAGATCTGATAAATGTTTATTCAGCTTCTTGTTGGGTGGAGAAATGGAGACGGATGGTGAGGGAGCACAAGATTAATGGCCTCCGTCTCTGCAGGTCCCTGGTCGCTAATCTGGCTGCGGCAAACTGCTACAACAAAGAGAAACACCTGGACCTGGACAAGAACTGGAGCCTGGTGGAGAAGGCCAGAGTGTATTACATCGCGGTGAGTGTTTTTTACACACACACACACACACACACACACACACAGAAAACACGTCTTTAGCAGTGTTCGATAAACCCAGCGTGAAATCCAGCCCAGTTCCATCACGTATCCCTGCTGTTCCCCTCTGTCCAGCTCAGTCCACTAACCCGTGTAATCACTCTGCGCCCGGTGGACGGGGTGTTGTCCTCTTCCTCGGCGGCGGCAGTGGATTGTGGTTGAGTGAAGCGTCTTGGGGGACTCTGAAATCCTGGGTCGAGTGACATAAAGGGGCTTTAGGGGGGACCGCACCTTCCCTGGACCCCCAGTCATTCATTAGAGGTGTGACCAGTGGCTGGCTCATTACCCAAAACCCGTTATAGCACCTACACGCACACATTAATGCCAGCATATTATCACAAACAAAAAGTGGCGCTGTGTTCGTAAAACGGGCCGTTTTAATAAGGCTCTGCGTGCGGCTTGTTGCTTTTATAAACAGGGCTCTGAGAGCTGCATGCTTAAATACATAAAACGCATAACAATATCGAACTGCTGATTACAATACTGACAATCCGTGAATTATATTTACTACTCAAAGCGTCGTGGACGTTGGTGCTAAGTAGCTCATAATGAGCACCCGTCAGATGCCGTTATTATTACCATCTCTTTTTGTGTCGTATCGCCCCTGGTCAACACTAACGGTGCTCTGGGTGATGAACGGCCATCTTGCGTAACTGTGCTTTTCTCCGTAACTCCCCCGCTCCCATTACAAGCCTTGTAGATCATAAAAAACACAGCTCATAATTATCAAAAAACATACAGCTGCGGGGTCACTATTGGGTTCACCTTAAAATAAAAAGTGCGTCGGTTCGAGTTTCTTTTTGACCCCGTAAAATGGATTTAGTGTCATAGTGACCTTTGACCCTTGGCACTAAGCTCCAACAAATGTGTTCCACAACCTCTCCTCCACCGCTGGCTTTCTGGAAACTCCTCAGGATCCCGGGTTGCGCGCCGGCACTGCGGTCGTCGTGCAGCGTTTGACGAGTGAAACTCGGCCACTTTGGAGAGGGAGCCGTCCCTCCTTTGGAGAGAAGAGCGTCCCTCCTTTGGAGAGAAGAGCGTCCCGCGCCGCCTCCTCTGTGTTCGGGCTGGTGTGCAGGGAGGAGCGCTTCGGCCCGTCCTCCAGCTCAGATACAGCTGTGGGTTGTCCACCATCACCTGGACTTCTTTAATGCCTTCTGTAGACGCAGTGGACGTTGATCATGTCGCTTTTGGGTCCCTGTGTGGGACCTGTGACTGTGTTTACATTCATTTTGTATGAAATGAGGACATTTCTGGTGGGAGCTGTTGAGTGAGTGTTTTTTTTTTGTTTTTTTTTCTGGACCTCCACCTCTATCTACTGTAAAGTACGGCAAGGTCCATGTGGAGACCTCTGTGCATTCATGTATTTACAGGGTTTTTTTTTATGGACCCGTCGCTCTCCGGTTGGGAGTTGGTGGGCTTTCCTGGGTGAGAAGTTCCCCTCTTTGGTGAGGAACGCTGCGCAGCGCAGGTCACGGGGTTCGAGGCGGGACTCTGGGCTTTGTAATTATTATCTCCTAACAAGACATCCTGAGAGGGCCCTTGGCAGCGCCGCAGTTTGCCAGTCCTGCCGGAGTTTTGTGTGGTCTGATCTCAGCCTCTGCTTCGCATTAGTAAACACTACGCATCTGTTCCCCAATTCAGGACATTTTTTTGTTCCTCCTCTCCCTCTCTCGCTCTCTCCATCACATTATCCCCAAAGAAGGGAAAATAGCATGGTGGTCTTCAGATGCTGCGGGGCTTTCGTGTGGTTTTCCTTGTTCCATGTCTCACAACACGTTCTCAGGCCCGGTTCTTCAGACTCTCTTTAGGCGCCCTTGTTTTTAGGACTTTTAGACTTCCTTTCGCTCCATTGGGTAACATGGTCCCATTAAACAGGCTACCCAATTACACTCATTATCAGGAACGACCTTGTAACAACAACCCATAATTATAAAAGGTGCATTTAAAATGTGCTTAATTAAGTCTAACTCAAACATATACGTTACTTTACTTTACTTTACTTGGCAGACGCTTTGAGATACAAAACTAAGAGTTTACTAACTTGTCAGGAATAGAACATGCTGGGAAATTAAGTGCTGAACAACAAAAAAAGTTTGTGTGTGTGTGTGTGTGTGTGTGTGTGTGTGTGTGTGAGAGTTGGGTTTTCAACTGCTTCTTAATAAAAACATGCTCTTCAACATTTACATTTACAGCATTTACCAGACGCCCTTATCCAGAGCGACTTACAGTCAGTAGTTACAGGGAAAGTCCCCCTGGGGACACTCAGGGTTAAGTGTCCTGCTTGGGGACACGATGGTAGTAAGAGTAGTAATTAAATAGTGAACTAATAGTTTAATCTGTCGCTTCTGGAGTAAACCTCAAGTTATCTCGCATGCGAGCTGTTGCGCAGCGCTAGTATGTGTTGCAGATTACTAGCAAGTACTCTTTAGTTTAGTAAACGTCGAGTACGGTAGTTTGCACCTTAAGTGAAGTGAAGTGATTGTTACACGTGATACACCGCAGCACAGCACACAGTGCACACAGTGAAATTTGTCCTCTGCATTTAACCATCACCCTGAGTGAGCAGTGGGCACCATGACAGGCGCCCGGGGAGCAGTGTGTGGGGACGGTGGTCATGAATGAGAGCTCGTTCGTTTTTTTTTTTTTTTTTTTCCCGAAAAAGAAGGATTCTGACCACTCGCTTGACCCAAATCCATTTTGTTCAGGGACATGGAGTTGTAAAAAAAATGTTTTTGTCCAAATTCGGATGTACAAGGACATTTAAACACCATGAGAGGGCAGGAATTAAGACGAATGAATGAATAATGTTCAGTAAGCGGCTACGTGATTATGAAGTCGCCGTTTGCTGAGACTAGTGCTCACGAAACGTTTTCGGTTTTGCTCGCTTCATTTGCGATGCATTTTGCATGCTAATCTTTGTTAATCTGATTTTACACTTTGTGTGTGTGTGTGTGTGTGTGTGTGTGCAAGTGCACGTCCCTGTGCGCATTCTTCTGTGTTCCTGAGCTAAAGAGGGCATTTGATGCTTCTTGGCAGCGGCTGTGTAGGCGCCCGCGTCCCTGCGCCGCGATTGGCCGGGGGGCGGGACGATTGCGAGCCTGGCACGGCCAATGGCGGCCCTCCACAGTGGCAGCAGCCAGGCTGCCGGGAGACGGGCTCGGTGCAGGAAACAGCAGGGCCATTTTTCACCGAGACAGTCCTGAACCCCTGCCAGATGCTCGGTGGCAGGCTGTTGCTAGGAAATCTGGGTCCTTAGGCAGATCGTCACCGAGAGATGAGCGGGGCGATGGCAGGGGGGGGACGAGGGACGAGGGGAAGGAAGGAGCGGAATGTTTTAGGTTACAGATAGCCGCCATTATATCCCTTCCACCTCCAGATCTTTAATTAGGGACGGTGGCGTTGTCCTCGCCCACGCCGCCACTGCACACTTACTACCGTCATGTGGAGAGGTCTGCGCCGCGAGGACATCTTCGCTAATTGGCTGCTGCACGCCTGTCTGCAGTTAAGCTGCCGCCCCAGAGGATGCTGGGAAGCGCAAGAAAAGCACAACGCAGAGGTCGCGCGACCACGCCCACCGCCCAGAGGGAAGGGTCTCGTCCTCGCGCCGACCTTGGGCCCGCCGTCCCACCCCGTCCCACCCCGTCCCACCCCGCCGCATTGGCGCTGCCGCTCCCTTTAAGGAGGCGACGATCACACATGGCAGAGATGGAGGGGTGGCAGACTTCCTCCTCATCTGCGGCCGCCCGCTTACCGCGCCGGCTGCCAGCGAAATGTAATCCCCCCCGTCCCCCGTCCCCGCGTCCCCGCGCCAACTTCTGACTTTGGCGAGGCTTATTAAATAGATTTGTAAAATGCGAAGCTCCCTTCCGTCCACCTTCCTCCCCGATTCCGATCCACGGCGCGGGGAAAAAAGGCGGCCCGGTGTTATTTCCAGCAAATTTTGGGGGATTTGTTGCGGGGGGACAAAGGACGCACCCTGCCAAGTCCCCTCAGTCACCGAGCTGTCGGCTCCACGAAGCCCCAGCCCCCTCCCCCGTGACGTCTGCTCCCTCCTTCATTAGCGCCAACGCCGCGCACCTTTTGTGCGGCCGTCGCTCCGGCGCCGTCCTTCATCCGCCGGTAATTGCCCCCCCCCACCCCCCCACGAATCGCTTAATTGTTCAATTACACGCTTGCTGGATCTTATTTATCTGCGTCTCTTCCTTCCCCTCCCCCGTCTCCGCCCTCCTGTCCAATTAACCGTCCAATCAGTGTTTTATCATATTTATAAAAAGGGGACTCGTCTCCTCCGCGGCCCGGCCGGCGCGGTGTTCATTAGAGGACGTTAAGAGACGTTAATTGTGGTGTAATGAGGGGCCATCGGCGGCACCTTATTGCTAACAGATGTCCTCGCCGCGGAGTACCACGTCCCAAAACGGGAACCGACAGGAAGTGGAACTTTAGCTCTTTCAAGAGACCTGGAACACGAACCTGACCCGACTGGAATGGTTTTTACAAATCTCCACCTCGAACCCGGAAGTTATTACATCTTAAAGAATTTCTTATGTAGTAAGTGAAAGGGCGTGGCCGTCATTGTGAAACTGCAGCACGGCACGCGGTGACAGCCCCAGTATTTGGCCTAGTAGTTGTTCAGTTGGTCCGTAATTAGGAGTGACGATGAGAGCCGTGAGGTTCCGCGTGGACCACAGGGACCGGACGTGGGTGGAGCTTTGGTGGGGGTGGTTGGTTAATCTCCCAGGTAACGTCAAATTTTCTAATTGTCAAAATACATTTACATAATTTACCAGACGCCCTTATCCAGAGCGACTTACAGTCAGCAGTTACAGGGGACAGTCCCCCCCTGGAGACACTCAGGGTTAAGTGTCCTGCTCAGGGACACGATGGTAGTAAGTGGGGTTTGAACCTGGGTCTTCTGGTTCATAGGTGAGTGTGTTACCCGCTAGGCTACTACCATCCTACTTTCAGTACCCCACACCCTTACAGTCAGTAGTTACAGGGACAGTCCCCCCCCTCAGGGTTAAGTGTCTTGCTCAGGGACACGATGGTAGTAAGTGGGGTTTGAACCTGGGTCTCCTGGTTTACATGCGAGTGTGTTACCTACTAGGTTACTACCCCACTCGTAGTTTACTCTTTACTCTAACGTACGGCGGGTCGTTACAGTGCTCCGGTGACGTCCCCTGGCGATGCATTTTGGTGGCACAGCGAACGGGCCCTGGTGGCCGTAAACAAGTCTCCGGCGGAATTCGGCTCGGCGGCTGATCTGTTATTAATCTGAAGCAACTGAACGTGTCCCGGGGCCGCGGCCCGGCGTCTCCACAGCGGAGAGAGCGCGTCCTGACCCTCCGTCCCGCGAAGCTATTTTTGGGACGCGAATAATTGCTCTAATCTGTTGCGTCTCGTGTAATCGTCTGGAGGCGCGATGTGTCCCGCCGGCGGCCTTCCAGCGCCGAGTGTGCATTAGCGTAGCGGCGCGGTGGACATCTTGCCATCTTCCACCCACGCTGGCCCGCGGAGAAGCTCCGTCTCGGGCCCTGCGCCTCCTCCGTCCCCCCTGGACTCATCTGGACGCTCGGAGAATGACTCTTTCCCCGTCCCTCGTCCTCTCGCTCCGTCACGTTGCGGTAATTTGTCTGGAGTCCGTAATTACCGCCGGCATTTTCCGTCTCGTGCCATCTTTTTTCCTTTTTGAACTTTACTTTTTTTAATAAATCTTTCCATCTTTTCTGGCGAAAGGAAGTAATCACCCAGTCTTTTTTCTCCTGTTTATTTCCTGCGGCGGTGGAGCCGCGCGGCGACTCGGTAACGTAGGCCTCAGACGGCGCTGACGCATATGTCCGGGAGCGCCAGCGCTGGCAGCGCCGTCCGCGGCGCCGCCATAAATATTCCAGTGTTTGCGCCTGTGCCGAGGAGTGTTTATAGATTTATTTTCATGTGTCGGTTCCACTCGGGTTCCGAGTCCTGACCTTATCTGCCGCGCTTCGTAAACACGCCTGCTGCTCGCGGCGGCGGCCATCGCGGTGAGCGCCGCGGCCTCTGGCGACTGTCGCCGGTGCATTTTAAACGTCTTCAACTTCGCTCAGCCTGCCTGCGGCCTCTCTCTTTACTTCTCTCTCTCTCTTTCTCTCTCTCACTGTCCCGGCCCGTCTTTCTGTCCATCTGTCTGAACGTCTCATTTCTGCCCTTGCTCTCCTTACATACTCCTGTCTTGCTGTACGTGTGTCTCTCTTTCTCCCTGTCTCTCTTTTCTCCTTCCTGACTGTCTCTCTCTCACTGTCCCGGCCCGTCTTTCTGTCCATCTGTCTGAACGTCTCATTTCTGCCCTTGCTCTCCTTACATACTCCTGTCTTGCTGTAGGTGTGTCTCTCTTTCTCCCTGTCTCTCTTTTCTCCTTCCTGACTGTCTCTCTCTCACTGTCCCGGCCCGTCTTTCTGTCCATCTGTCTGAACGTCTCATTTCTGCCCTTGCTCTCCTTACATACTCCTGTCTTGCTGTAGGTGTGTCTCTCTTTCTCCCTGTCTCTCTTTTCTCCTTCCTGACTGTCTCTCTCTCACTGTCCCGGCCCGTCTTTCTGTCCATCTGTCTGAACGTCTCATTTCTGCCCTTGCTCTCCTTACATACTCCTGTCTTGCTGTACATGTGTCTCTCTTTCTCCCTGTCTCTCTTTTCTCCTTCCTGACTGTCTCTCTCTCACTGTCCCGGCCCGTCTTTCTGTCCATCTGTCTGAACGTCTCATTTCTGCCCTTGCTCTCCTTACATACTCCTGTCTTGCTGTACGTGTGTCTCTCTTTCTCCCTGTCTCTCTTTTCTCCTTCCTGACTGTCTCTCTCTCACTGTCCCGGCCCGTCTTTCTGTCCATCTGTCTGAACGTCTCATTTCTGCCCTTGCTCTCCTTACATACTCCTGTCTTGCTGTACGTGTGTCTCTCTTTCTCCCTGTCTCTCTTTTCTCCTTCCTGACTGTCTCTCTCTCACTGTCCCGGCCCGTCTTTCTGTCCATCTGTCTGAACGTCTCATTTCTGCCCTTGCTCTCCTTACATACTCCTGTCTTGCTGTACGTGTGGCTCTCTTTCTCCCTGTCTCTCTTTTCTCCTTCCTGACTGTCTCTCTCTCACTGTCCCGGCCCGTCTTTCTGTCCATCTGTCTGAACGTCTCATTTCTGCCCTTGCTCTCCTTACATACTCCTGTCTTGCTGTACGTGTGTCTCTCTTTCTCCCTGTCTCTCTTTTCTCCTTCCTGACTGTCTCTCTCTCACTGTCCCGGCCCGTCTTTCTGTCCATCTGTCTGAACGTCTCATTTCTGCCCTTGCTCTCCTTACATACTCCTGTCTTGCTGTACGTGTGTCTCTCTTTCTCCCTGTCTCTCTTTTCTCCTTCCTGACTGTCTCTCTCTCACTGTCCCGGCCCGTCTTTCTGTCCATCTGTCTGAACGTCTCATTTCTGCTCTTGCTCTCCTTACATACTCCTGTCTTGCTGTACGTGTGTCTCTCTTTCTCCCTGTCTCTCTTTTCTCCTTCCTGACTGTCTCTCTCTCACTGTCCCGGCCCGTCTTTCTGTCCATCTGTCTGAACGTCTCATTTCTGCCCTTGCTCTCCTTACATACTCCTGTCTTGCTGTACGTGTGTCTCTCTTTCTCCCTGTCTCTCTTTTCTCCTTCCTGACTGTCTCTCTCTCACAGTCCTGGCCCGTCTTTCAGCCTGCCTGTCTCTGTTTCTGTCCATCTCTCTGAACGTCTCATTTCTGCTCTTGCTCTCCTTACATACTCCTGTCTTGCTGTAGGTGTGTCTCTCTTTCTCCCTGTCTCTCTTTTCTCCTTCCTGACTGTCTCTCTCTCACTGTCCCGGCCCGTCTTTCTGTCCATCTGTCTGAACGTCTCATTTCTGCCCTTGCTCTCCTTACATACTCCTGTCTTGCTGTACGTGTGTCTCTCTTTCTCCCTGTCTCTCTTTTCTCCTTCCTGACTGTCTCTCTCTCACTGTCCCGGCCCGTCTTTCTGTCCATCTGTCTGAACGTCTCATTTCTGCCCTTGCTCTCCTTACATACTCCTGTCTTGCTGTACGTGTGTCTCTCTTTCTCCCTGTCTCTCTTTTCTCCTTCCTGACTGTCTCTCTCTCACTGTCCCGGCCCGTCTTTCTGTCCATCTGTCTGAACGTCTCATTTCTGCCCTTGCTCTCCTTACATACTCCTGTCTTGCTGTACGTGTGTCTCTCTTTCTCCCTGTCTCTCTTTTCTCCTTCCTGACTGTCTCTCTCTCACTGTCCCGGCCCGTCTTTCTGTCCATCTGTCTGAACGTCTCATTTCTGCCCTTGCTCTCCTTACATACTCCTGTCTTGCTGTACGTGTGTCTCTCTTTCTCCCTGTCTCTCTTTTCTCCTTCCTGACTGTCTCTCTCTCTCACAGTCCTGGCCCGTCTTTCAGCCTGCCTGTCTCTGTTTCTGTCCATCTCTCTGAACGTCTCATTTCTGCTCTTGCTCTCCTTACATACTCCTGTCTTGCTGTAGGTGTGTCTCTCTTTTCCTTCTTTTCGTTTTTTATAGTGTCTCTCTCTCTCTTTCTTTTTCTCTCTCGTCCTCCTGTCTGTCTGTCTGACACTCTCTTTTCGGCTTCTCTCTCTGTGTCTGTCATGCTTCCATCTTTCTGTCTCTTTTTTTTTTTTTTTTCCCGGTCCATTCCTTCTCTTTTCTTTTTTTTTTTTTGTGATAAATTTTTCTCTCCCTTCCTTTCTGCTCGTAGTTCTGTCTCTGTCTGTCCTTTGCAGCGTCTTCATTCCGTCCCCTCCTCCACAACGTTCCTCTCCTCTTCTTCTTCGTTTCTCCTCTTGTTTCTCTGAATCCCTCCATCCCTCCTCTGCTTTTTTTTAGCGCGCACGCGTTGTGCTGATGGGAGGTCAGGGGAAGGTTCCGGCACCCGGTGTCCCGCCTGCAGGGCATGCGGCCATGCCAGCTGCATGGCTTCGCCCAACATGGCCGCCGCCCCAACGCTGAGCGCCACCGTTGGCCGGTAACTGGGTTTGATGCCGCCGCCGCTGCAGCTGCATGCTCCAGTGCGGCCTGCGACTCCATGCGCCCGGTGCCCGTCCTCTGTAAATAAAAGCAGACGGCGCCCTCCTCCTCCTCCTCCGGTAGAAGGTGCATGCCGGGTATCAAACGCCATCGCACAACCCCAACCGTTTCAAACGAAACGCGGGGAGACCAATCAGAACAATAACCGGCGCGTCTCGTGACGGGGCCCTCGGCGCGCACCGTGTCAGGATCTGTACGCCGACTCACTGGGACGCGAAGGGCGAGCGTCCCTCGCGGCACGAGATGTGAAAACGGTTAACCCAGAGCCGCCCACCGCCGGATCAAACGAGCGCTTAACCGTTTCCGCGCCCATTTCCATTTCAGGTTTATTTTTTCTCGGTGGCCCCTCTTTGCTCTTGGACATTTGTTGCCTTCACTTTCTTCCTGCCGAGGTTCGGTAATTTGATTATTTTCCTTCAGGATGATTCACCGCCAACTGCAGGAGCCCCGAAGTTGGAAATTGGCACGTTTATCTTCTTCTGCAGACTTTCCAGAGAGTCGGGCTCCGCTGGCTGGCGTCCACGCCGCCTCAGATCCCCCGCATGAATATTCACGTCACATGGGGGGGGGCAGGAACTCTGCTGGTGGCGGGGGAGGGACATCGGACTCGCTTTACAACAAGGCCTGCGTGTGTGTGGGACAAGGTGGAAAATGGACAAATGTGTGAAATACCCCCTTCACACTGCATTATAAACGGTGCATAATGCATTATAATGCGTTTCAAGGAATCTTATAATGATGTTGATGTGAAATCGACATATCTCATAAATGTTAATTATAGTAATTATTGCAATAATAATATTATTGCAGAATTTTTTTGTTCATATTTATTTACTGACTGCAGTAGTAGCTACACTCAGAGAAAATATTATTTGAACCCGTGCTAATTGTAGGCTTATTACCAGTGAGAGACAGAACAAAAATATGCTTTTCAAAATAGTTCCAAATTAATTCACATTTCATGAATTATTACTGTGTGCTGTGTATAACAATGAATGACAATGAAATGTATCCCCTGTAGTGTGTGGGGACGCTAGGTGCCTTGATCAAGGGGACCTCACTGGTTCCTTGGCAGTTTGGGGTTTGAACTTATCCACTAGGCCACCACTGTCCTTAAATAAGTTTTTGATTCCTTTGCAAAACCTTTGTTGGCTGTCACCATGGTGCTCTGGTGGATAGGGAGGGAGGTTCTCACCCAAGATTTTACAAGGCCCCATCCATCCTCCCTTTGACTCATTACAGTTGCCCCCTTGGGCACTTTACCAAACTTTACCAAAGCATAATGTTTTCCACTCCATGATTGATGGTGAGGATGGTGTTTTTATAGTCATAGGCGGCATTCCTCATCCTCCAAACACGGCGAGTTGACTTGGACTTGTCTGACCACAACACTTTCAGCAGGCTGCAGGATTTCAGTCCTTCACGGCATAGTATGTTACCAACTGTTGGTCTCAGAGATCACTGTGCCTTGAGATCATTGACAAGATCCTCCCGAGTGCTTCTGTATTGGTTCCACACAGTTATCATTATCATTGAAACTCCACGAGGTGAGATCCTGCATGGACCTCCAGACCAAGGGAGATTGGCAGTAATTTTATGGTTTTTCTGTTTGTGAATAATCACACCAACTGTTGTCACCTTCTCACCTAGCTGCTTGGCGATGGTCTTGTAGCCCATTCCAGCCTTGTGTAGGTCCACAATTTTCTCCCTGACATCCTTGGAAAGCTCTTTGGTCTTTGTCATGGTGCAGAGTTTGGAATTTGGGTTTGAGAAGCTCCCATGAGTACCATGAATATCCTCATCAGCCGAATTTCCAATCCTGCCTTGGTGGTGTGATTCAGCCACCCCATTTGCGGAGCTAATGTCACATGATGACAGATGACGCCGTCTTCCTCAGGTAGAGGGCTGGTATGTTACCGCCTCCGTTTTACATTCGCTGCCGTCATCCTGGCTGGAGGCGAGCGGAGGTTGGCGGAGGTTGCGGTGCGTAAGAGCGCAGGGATTTTCTGAGATGAGCCGGAAAACGTGCAGCTAAAAGGTGGAACCGTGGTTTGCCAGTCGGTGTTTCCAAAGCCAAGGCTTAAGACCCTCGTTATTGTTGGTGGTGGGGCTTTCGGGCAGCGAAGAGTGATGCCTCGGTGTATTCGCAGCCCGAGCTTCATTTTCACCCGGATACGAACCCGACCCAATCCTCCCAACAGGGAGGCGTGCGGAGGTCAAGGAGAGCTAAAGAGCAATAATAATACGTCTGTCCGCGACGTAATGAGAGGTGTCAGTTCTGATTGAAAATGATGGTGCCGTTTGGCTCCCACCGAAGCACCTGCGCCACCGCCGCCATCTTGTTAATCCCCGCCCGGAAAGGCGGCGTATGTACATCGCGGTGAGAACCAGACCAGGCTAGCTCTTGTATGCGCACGGTCGAATGTAATACAGCTTGTTAGAGATCGGATTTTGGCGCCACCTACTGGTACGGCTTTTTTGTCCAGACCGCCAATGTAAGATGACAATGATTTTTTTCCAAACATATTTTGAAGGGAACGTTCTGTTCACTTGCTACTTTCCTGACCAATTACGGCGATTGCCGCGTTCGTAAATCATCCGGCTGCATATGCATGGAGCACGCCGAGTCTAATGGCTTTCAAAATCCCGCTCACACCTCTTCCGACTGTCTGCCGTGGAAATAAACACTTTAAATTGTGCGTGAAGATGGGCAGCAGAGACGATACCGTAATAATCATCTTTTAGGCTTCTTGAGAGCCGTTGCCTCATTACTGGCTTCCCGTAATTGGCTTCAGGCTGACGAAACGTTCCGTCCGGAGATTAGCGAAACTGCAACGTTTTTAATGCAACGTGTTAAATTATTCATGTCGAGTTGTGAAAAAGTGGCCGGTTCTGCCCGTGTCCTTTCCTCACTTTCTTCTTCATGCTCGCTCAGTGGCGCGCAGGCCTCGCATGGCCCTCACCACACCATTGTGAGTCCATCTTGCGTCCCAGAAGACACTTAAGAGCTCCACGGCGAGGCAGGTCTCCAGTTCCGAGACCGGTCCAAGTAAAACGCGAGCTGCCCGGGACGAGCCGCGGCCAAGGGAAAGCTTCCGCCGTCAGACTCGGGTCCAAAACACACTAATAAATGTACATTTCCAGCGCTCGCAGGATCCTGTCCATCAGCAGCTCTGCGTGGAGGGGGGCAGGAGTTATGCCGTTCTGCTGAGGGCGGCCGATCAATAGCTACAGGAAGCGTTCGGTTGCAGCCGCGGCTGAAGGTCTTGTAATTACCTGCTGAAGCCGAGGGCCTATTAGTTTTCACACGGGGACGCCGGCCTCTGCCATGGCGTGGTGTCATCAAGAGAGGGAGGAGGACGAAAAAAAAAATACTGAGACCTTTCATCCGGAGGTGAGTGAAGATCTGATAACATGGGAGTGTCAAAAAAAAAATCTGCCCGTGAGCAGAAAATCCGGATGTAGCCGCCGGTGCAGCTTTTGCTGAACGTCGAGATTTGGGTTCTCAGGGTCACTCCCATCCTCCAGCTCCAGCTGCCGTGATTGGTCAGACGGGTGATCTCAATTTACAGCCCTAATTAAATCCATTTTTAAGGTTCTCAACATGGGCGTACTGTGCACAGGATGATTATACGGTTAAATTGACTTTAAACTACCATATATCAGACATGAAATACTGTATTTCACTCACTTTCCGTAAATGCTTGGTCCTTCAGGGGACACGGGGGGACTCACACCTACATTTCAGAGTCATCAGTTCACCTGGCGAACGTGGCCTGCCGGTTGCGGGTTCGAATGTGATTGGTTATATGCGGAGTGCACATTTCACCGTGTCACCGCGTGTCACGTTTCACTGTTTCGCTTTGGATGGACGGACATGGAGGATTCGAACTCACAACCTTGTTGCGCCATCCAGTCTTTTTTTCCCCTCTTCTTTTCATCGAACTGCATTCCGGCAGTTACTTTGCATGTACTTGTCAGGAGAGCCAGCATTCAGATGCAAATCCCGGACCCTCTCAGTGAGATGTTCCTCACAGTTTCTCAGCAGTTAATATAATGTGGGATATAATTTCACCAAGAAAGCCCTCGGCATAGCAGCTGATCCCACCCACCCAATGCAAACCTTCTTCAGCCTGCTGCCATCAGGGAGGAGACTGCGGAGTCTCCAGGCCAGGACCAGCAGACTGAAGGACAGCTTCACCCATCAGGCGGTCAGGAAACTCAACTCCCTCCCGGCTCTGCCCCCACTCCCCTCACTCCCCTCTTCAGCTCCACAAACTTTCTGAACTCTAAATCACACAAACTGACCATGCACCAGTCACTCTGTGCAGCTCTGGTCTGCCATCTACCTCACTTTCACTTCGTCACTTTAAACTTAAAACTCTGTTGCACTATTGGTTTTTGCACTCTCCTGATGTTGCACTCTCCACCATGTGCCCTTATTTGTATATGGTGTTTTTAAAATTGTATATTGTGCCTTTCTTTTTAAATTGTATTTATACTCTGTTTTCGTTACTGTTACTGTTTTTGTATTTAATGTTACTTGTATGGGTCAGAGAGTAACGTAATTTCAATTCTCTGCATGTCCTGTACATGTGGCAGAATTGACAATAAAGTTGACTTGACTTGACTTGACTTGAAATGCAAGGAGGGCTAATGCCTGATGGATCATCCATCTTTCCACTCAGTTGTACGGCCAAGGACAGGGAGGGGTCTGCTGGTGCAAAAATGAATTCAGAGCTTTAAATCCAAGGCCTGTACAAGTAAGTCACTGCTGAGCTGTTGTTCAGAAGTTTTCAATAATCCATGATAAGTTAGGTTCCCAGTAGCTGCACGCATCAGGTTCAAAATACTGATGCTGGCCTACAAAGCCAAACATGGAGTAGCACCATCCTACCTCACAGCCCTTATTACACCTCACACTGCACCTCGTATACTCCGAGCCTCCAGTACTGCTCGCCTGGTTCCTCCATCTCTGAAGGTAAAAGGAAGACGCTCATCTAGACTCTTCTCCGTCTTGGCCCCTCGGTGGTGGAATGAACTTCCAGCTCAGTCACTGAGCACCTTCACACGGCAGCTCAAGACCTTCCTCTTTAGAGAAGATTTAGATGAACTTGTAACCTTCTTCTTGTCTGACTTCTGTATAGAAACTAGAACAGAGTGAATAAAAAGATTGTATTCGTAGTTCATAAGGGTGGTAGTGGCCTAGTGTGTAACACACTTGCCTATGAACCAGAAGACCCAGGTTCAAACCCCACTTACTACCATTGTGTACCTGAGCAGGACACTAAATTGCTCCGGGGGGGGACTGTCCCCTGTAATCCTGATTGTAAAGTCGCTCTGGATAAGGGCGTCTGATAAATGCCATAAATGTAAATAGTTGGGGGGTCTTAGTGAACCAGAACTGACCACTTCATCCATGGTAACATGGAAGCACGTCGCTCTGGATACGTCTGGTAAATGCCGTAAATGTAAATGTTCGGTACAGCCGTTACTCGGCAGTTACGCAGAGAACATGAACATTTTCACTCCAGAGCAGCTTGTTTCTGAAGAGGTTCTTCCCAAATTTTAGGTTAATCTCCAGTTTTGGACCGTAGGTAAGCAGGTTTCTTGACCAGCGGTCCTGGCACGTTCTGTATTATGTTTCTGAATGCTGCTCGTGGATCGCCATCTGCCAGAAAGTTCTTGGTCAGGCCCTCACTGCTTCACAGCCCACCACCTTCATTAGAATGTCATTTCACTCCAGGGTCTGAAGCCCACAACAGCACATGCATATCCTGTGTTTGTGTGTGTGAGTCCGTGTCCATTGTCCGATTAGATGTGGTCAGATGTGGTATGTGATACTGGTCATTCGCCCTGGATCGGATGTTTTTCTGCATATTGTGTGTGTGTGTGTGTGTGTGTGTGATGCTCTTTTTTTGTTGTCGACTGTGTTTTGGGCTGCAGCTGAATTGAACAGGAAGTCTGCTCAAGGCTGTCTGTGTTCTGAACCGATAGAGAATAATTTAAAGTAGTTTTAGCTTCAGGTTCATCGTTTTATTTAAATAAATTCCAAACCAAAAAATGAGCGGATTTCTTTACGTCCTGCACGTTGTTTAACAGTAAATTGAATGGCGGTCGTGTTGGCGTAATGGTGATCTCTGTCTCGTATGTCTGCGTATGTGACGGGGCGCCGAGCGCTGCAGCGAATGAAAAATGCATTCGCTCAGCCCCGCGTCCCGCACTCGTGTCATATCATATCCCTGTCATGTCTGCCGGGTTATTAAATATGCAGCGGCGCAGCGTGGTGCAGGCGGGCAAACTTACCCACCGCTTACACCGGAACTGCGAATATAAACACCACTTACGCCTGGGAGTCATCTGGACTTTATTCATTTATTTCTTCTATATGACTTATTCTCTCGCTACGTTGATTCGTTATAAAATGTGACTTATTTTTACATCAATTTTTTTTTCTCTAAATTCATTAATTCATGTAGATTTTCATTAATTGCATTGATTACTAATTTGATCGTAAATAGTCTTTGCGCCCTGCGTTGGCGCGAAAGTTGCGAGATGATAAATGATTTTGATTGATTTGCCCCAGCATCTGGCGTCTGTTCGCTCTTACTTCGCACCACTTCCAAAAGCAATTTTACCCCGGTACATTTCCCCCGAGCGCCGAGTTGCAGGGAAATGTCATTCTCACTCTTCCACAGACTTCTGCTCCCCGTCCACCTGTTACCATGGTTATGACGGGGTCACGTGATCACATTAACTGTCACGTTAAACAGCACAAAGATGGAATCTGACACGTCCCCGCCTGGAAGATGATAAAGTGCAGGAATGTCGCGATTAAAAAGGGGCGTGTTTGTAAGTACGTACTTTTATTTAATAGCCTGGAAGGGGGGCATTTTGAGTGGGCGCGATGACCCTGAGGTCACTTCCTGTTAGTTCAGTTGAGGTGGTTCTTTCCAGAACGTTCCGTCGCTCTTCGTGCCACGTCCAGGAGCTCCTGACTGGTTTATATGGCACGTTCTCCAAGAATGGAAAGTCTGAGGTTTCGTGTGGCGCTGTTTCCATTCGGGTCCTCTCCCGCTTGACACATCTTGACGTGAAAACGGATCAGCGTGGTCTCCTGTCCAAACAGCTGGAAAAATGAGGCCTGTTTTAGAGAGCAAACTGGGCAATTATGTCTGTTATTAAAAAAAACATGAATGTTATAATTTTGATGCCCACTGTTCTCCCGTCTAACCGCCATTTGTGGACTTTTGGCACATCAGCCGGCAGGCCGGTTGGAAATAACAAAAGAGTACTTATTTCTTCCATTGCCAAATGGTTTTTCGATTATTCTGCAGAATGGCTGGAATGTTTATTCATAATGAATTGTGAAATCAACACCCGGACAAGCTGTTTACTCGACCTCTGTGGGAACGGCCACTATTTGGGTTTGGAACTCTGGTGCACGAAACGTATTTATTTAAGATCGAATCGATCATTGAGCCGTTGTGCTTGTGCAGTTGTGTAGAATATATGTCTAGAACCTCGGTAAAATCTGGGGATATTTGGGAAATGGTTTTTTTTTATGGTTTTGGTCAGTGGTGGCCTTGCGGTTAAGGAAGCAGCCCCGTAATCAGAAGGTTGCCGGTCGAATCCCAATCCGCCAAGGTGCCACTGAGGTGCCACTGAGCAAAGCACCGTCCCCACACACTGCTCCCCGGGCGCCTGTCATTTACATTTACATTTACATTTACAGCATTTATCAGACGCCCTTATCCAGAGCGACTTACAATCAGTAGTTACAGGGACAGTCCCCCTGGAGCAACTTAGGGTTAAGTGTCTTGCTCAGGGACACAATGGTAGTAAGCGGGATTTGAACCTGGGTCTTCTGGTTCATAGGCGAGTGTGTTACCCACTAGGCTACTACCACCCTGTCATGGCCGCCCACTGCTCACTCAGGGTGATGGTTAAATGCAGAGGACAAATTTCACTGTGTGCACTGTCTCTCATCTTCAGATGGTAGCGCCTGTCAGACTTGACACTTTTGGAAGTCTTTTCATGTACATTTAGCATCAGAATGAAGACGTGACATCGCTGCCTTATGAGCAGCGCACCATGCGCTTAACCTGCTGGTCAGTGCTGCTTTTAGGTTCATTATTGAATCTTTGTTTATTACATTAAAACATTTTGCTTGGCGACGATCGAGGGGTTTATCTTGGGCTGAATAAATCGAGGTCACGGGCAGGTCCATGGCAGCGATGGAGCACCTCGCCATCGCTCTGATAGGATCTCCTGAGCAATGAGTGGCTGCTGTTGAACCCCGGCTGCCTCTCCGCGGCCCGGTGCGTTGGGGGGATCGGATCCACTGCAAACACTCGGGGGACATTAATCACCGCCGCTCGGTGGGCTTTCGAATTGGAGCGGCGCGCTGGCGTCGGTGTCACATGGCCGGAGGGGAAATAGATTCTTCCTCTCGGAGATGCAGAGATGTGTGTGCAGGGGGGGGGCTTCATTCATCCGCCGCGTTCGGAACGTAACCCCGCCATGGCCGACATTTGGTTCATTTTCAGATCCAATCTGTTCTGCATTACACATAAGCGCGGCTGGTTAAGCTCTGTGATTGGTGCAGTCGCCGAAAATGTAATTGCAATTTCAAAGGCCGGATTTCTGAACGTAGCCCCGGGACGGTTCTTTTTCGCCGAAAAGCTGACACTTCAGTCTTATTATGAAGACATTATGTGTAATTTTCTGAGGTCTCCCTTGTAATTTGCCCTCAATCTGTCTCTCCCCCACACGTCTACGCACACTTTCAAAATTGGATTTTTCACTTTTCAGGAAGATGGATTTTAAAGCTGTGTTTTTTAAATTCCCAGTCCAATTAATCATATTTTGGTATTATTTACTTTTTAATGAGTGCCTGCTTAAATAGTCGAAAATTCCCTTTTTAACTACATTTTTAATTTAAAATGACAGCATTAATCATTGCAATTCATTTACGAATATTGAATGCATTCAAATAAATAAACGAAATTAACCCAGTCACATTGTTTACTTTGTGTCCCTTCGTAAGGATGGACAGGGAAGGAGTTTTAGGGCTGATTCAGGTTTACATATATTTATAAATATTTAAATGCACTCGGTACCAGTGGTTGGGGCAGTGGTTGGCCTAGCGGGTACGGCAATGGACAAGGACATCAGAAGGTTGCCGGTTCAAATCCCGAACCGCTGAAGTGTGCCCCTGAGCAAAGTACCGTCCCCACACGCTGCTCACTAAGGTGACTGTTAAAAGCAGAGGACACATTTCACCGTGTCACTGTGTGTTTCACCATTTGACTCATCATTACCTTTCAAATATTGAGATTCTATTTACCATCAGAGACTGTCAGTTTTTTATAGTTTTATATCTTTACACTTAAGAACTTGTCACAATTAATCGCAGAATGTGCGATTAATTGTGTGGTCATCTTTATTGCCACACTCTTGCACAGATAAGAAGACTTGTTGTTCTCCACGTGCCTTCTGGAGACGGCAGCATGTCACCCACGTGCGGCGCGCTGCACAATAACGGTCCCACGCGAGCGTGCTGCGCTTTTCCCGCCGTTCCCCGGCCATGTTCCTCTGACAAAAGCTCCGGCTGTTTAGTCGGCTGCCACTTCCTGCTCCACATGGCCGCAAAGTGCTGCCGCGAGTCATGTTCCGGGAGAAAAAAGGCCAAAGGTCAAGATTGGCTTTTGCCATCGTGGTCGCAGGAGCCCAACGGAGCCGTATCCGGCGTCGTCACCCGGCCAATTGCAGACCTTTTCATGGGAAGGTGGTGGTTTAAAAATAAAGAAATAAATAAAAAAGAATAACCGCAAGCGGACCCCGGAGACCACCGGCCTGTTTACCGCTGGTGTGAAGCTATTTTTATTTTTCTGAGCGACTTCTCTACTCCTGGCGTGCCAGAGTTTGGCCCTCCGAGGATTACACCGGCTAAGCCCTTATCACTCCGGGAAATTCACTGCCTGCTTTAAAATAAATATATAGAAATAGAAAGAAAAAAAAAATGGAGAATGGAGGAGAAGTGGTGTTCTCGCCCCCACCACCCCGCTCCCTCACCTTATTCCCAGGGAAAGTTATTACTGGTGCGGAGTTGTGGGGGATAAAAGTCCATTTCTGCCACTCGAGGCTCTTTTTCTCCTCTTTTTCTCCATGTGTCCACATTTCTCGGAGTTTTTCTGAGTGGAAAATGTGATGGCAGGTGCCGGTGCGAGGCTCGGTGAGGTTCGGCGCGCCTCGCTCTGAAGCGATGTTAAGTGTTTGTTATTCTAATGGGACGCTTCCATGGTAACGTTGTTCCCCAGCTTTCCGGTGGACTCTCTCTCTTTCGCCGGCTTCCGGGCGTAATTAATCCAGCGCCTGGTGTAGACGGCCGGCCGTAATCTAATTTAGGATGTTAAACGGCGTGGCTTTAACCCCCCCCCCCCCCTACTGAACACAGCTCCTAATACTCCGTACGGAGGATTACGTAACGCCGGATTATCTCGCTTTCGGTTATGACCCAAGGATCCGCACGAGCCCTGAACATGACACTACTCTTAATCATAGTTATTCTGTTTTAAGAAGCGCCACCGAAGGGAATTACCGTAGATTTTAATAAAGATCGTGATCATTTCTGAAGGATCTTGGTCGTTTTAGTCATGGCTGAAATGCAATGGGATGAGTTGAGATTCCGGTCTTTGAATTTGGCCACAGAAACCCGGTGCTAAATTGTCCCCCATAATTAGAACATGAGTGGGGAGCCTCAGTGGAGCACAAAACCACTGCACATCTCTCTTTTTTTTTTTTTTATTTTTTTTTTTTATTTGAGATATATAATATTTATTTATTTTATTATTATTTATTTATTTATTTTTAAAAAGGGTATAAGATGTGCAGTGGTTTATACACACAGGTATATGTGTGTGTGCGTAGTGCTGCTCAGTTGGTGGAAATCCAGGACAAATGGGATTATTTATAGCTTTGGAGATGATTGCGCCGCCTGTATTCATAAACACACCAGCGCTGCCGATACACCCACTTTCCCCCGCTGTCTGCAGCGATATTCAAACAGCCGCTGCGGCACTCCTCCACTCCTCCACTCCTCCTGCCATTTCCCTGACAGTCGTGTTCACTGAATGTCATCTTTTCTGCTATTTTTAAAACCGGAACGAAGGTGGCTTTCAGCGAGCCTACTCACACCTGAGGCCAATAACACCACACAGAACCTGGCCTGTGGAGCTCACATCTGCCTCCGTCATGTGGCTGCTGTGACCGCGCCATCACAATAATGTGACACCTTTACTTTTTTTGGTGGTTGGGGGGGGGCATAAATATTCCTCTTGTGATCATCACCTGTGAAACCTCTCCAGTGTTGTTGTTTTTAAGGGTGTCAAAGCGAACATGTTAATCTCTTCGATCCGTTAGAAATGTTGAATATGCTGAAATAAATTAGCCATTGGCAGATATAACAATATTAATATTAAAAAAAATTAAAAATTGTTGTATTATGTACATTTTAACAAGCTTTAGACATAAGAATTAATCGTGATTAATCACAATTAATTCATTGCACAATTAATTAGTTACAGCTCTGATTTTTTTTAAAAATTTAAATCACCTGTGAAATTGTCCTTCGGCACTTGCGATATTTATGCACGTTAAACGGGACGTTACTGTGACACCTCGGCATGGCGCTGCGTTTTGTGGCCGCAACCCGGTGCCCCGTGTTTTGAAAGCCTCCTGCCTTCAAATAAGTGAAGTACACGGTGCACACAGTGAAATGTGTCCTCTGCATTTCACCCGTCACCCTCGGTGAGCAGTGGGCGGCCATGACAGGCGCCCGGGGAGCAGCGTGTGGGGACGGTGGGCCGTGCGGCAGCTCTGAGGCGAATCGGCCCGCTTTCTTCTGGCTGATGTTACGTGGCGAGGAGTCTCTGCCGTTTTTCTCCGCCCCCCGGGCGATGGTGGCCATCCGCCGCGCTGTCACGCTACAGACTCGCGGCGGCCGCGACGAGCAACCGCCACGGCTGTTTACGATCACGACACACGGGGGAAGATGTTCCTCATAACTCTCCTTCAGATCTCCACCGGGAGATTGGGCCTTGAGAGCCACGCCCCATCCCCAAAAGTAGGAACAGCTGCTCGATGGGCTTTTATTTTCGAGAGGCAAAGTACCTGCCAAACGGATGGCAAAGCGGCGTAAACCCAACGAAGCTGCTTCCTCGGGTAATCAGGCTGCTAACGTGAAAGTGAAGTGACTGTCATCGTGAAGCACAGCACATGGTGACACGGTGAAATGTGTCCTCTGTATTTAACCACCCTGAGTGAGCAGTGGGCGGCCATGACAGGCGCCCGGGGAGCAGTGTGTGGGGACGGTGACTTTGCTCAGTGGCACCTTGGCGGATCGGGATTCGAACCGGCGACCTTCTGATTACGGGGCCGCTTCCTTAACCGCTAGGTCACTGCCGGCCACGTCCTCTCACGCTCAGGGGGACGCGGGCTGCGCTACGTTCTGGCCGTCGTTACCTCGGCTACTGCTCGGCGTGTAACGTTTTAGTCAGTCGCGGCTCTTCCAGGCGTGTAAACGCCGCGCGTCCCGGTTTCCGTGTACGGGGAGACCGTTGGTAGCCGCTAGCGCTGATTAGCAGTGAGCGGTGGTGCTGACGGGGCTGGAAATAAGCCGCTAGCTGTCGGTTGCAACACGGCGGCCCGCTGCACGGATTTAAACGTGGCGGGAAGCACGTGGGTCCGCCGTGGATTTAAAAAGCACTTCGACCGCTCGGGTCACCTGAGAGGTCACGTCTACACGGCGCGCGCCTCAGCAGGCGCCGCTAAAACAAAGCCGGGGCGCGTTTTATCGAAGTGACCTTCCCGGCTCCCTCCACGTGGCTCAGCTCTTTCTCGACTGAGACGTTCCGTAATGGCTTTTCGGCTCCAGAGTCCGGAGCCGTGGAGGAACACTTAAAAACAACACCAACATGTCGGGGAGCTTGAGCAGACTGACGGCTCCTGACACCCTCGGGCAGATGGGGAGGATTTGAAAGCCGTATTTTAAGCTCCGGGATGCAGGAACTCCACGTCTATTGAAGCGGCTCGTAGGAGAGACGCCGTTTACATTTATTCTTTAAGGGACCGCCCATCATATTACAGCTCCAATTAAAACAGTCCTGAATTATTAACGCGACATCTTAGCGTCTTTTTCTAATTATTATTTTTTCTTGTTATTTATTTATTGATCTTTTTTTGGGGGGGGGGTGCACTGGGGGTGCAGTCTGTGTCTATTATTAGAATGGTGCAGAGCAGATGGTGTGCAGGTTTTCAACACGCTACTTTAGAGATGCCCCAGCATCTGGAGACAGGCTTTTCTCACGCCTTTGTAGCTTTTTCTCCTTTCCATGTGCTGTTTTACCTCACGTCCGAGTACCGCTTTAACTCAGGTTTGGTTTTACCTCGTATTTTCTTACGTCCAAGTACAATTTTACCTCACGTTCAAGTACAGCTTTATCTCATGTTCAGGTTTGGTTTGAACTCGTGTAAAGGTACCATTTTACCTCGTATTTTCTTACATCCAAGTACAATTCTACCTCACGTCCAGTTTAACCTCACGTCCAACATCCAGTTTAACTTCACGTCCAAGTACAATTTTACCTCACGTCCAGTTTAACCTCACGTCCAAGTACAATTTTACCTCACGTCCAGTTTAACCTCACGTCCAAGTACAATTTTACCTCACGTCCACTTTAACTTCACGTCCAAGTACAATTTTACCTCACGTCCAGTTTAACCTCACGTCCAAGTACAATTTTACCTCACGTCCAGTTTAACCTAGCGTCCAACGTCCAGTTTAACCTCACGTCCAAGTACAATTTTACCTCACGTCCAGTTTAACCTCACGTCCAAGTACAATTTTACCTCACGTCCAGTTTAACCTCACGTCCAAGTACAATTTTACCTCACGTCCAGTTTAACTTCACGTCTAAGTACAATTCTACCTCACGTCCAGATTAACCTAGCATCCAACATCCAGTTTAACTTCACGTCCAAGTACAATTTTACCTCACATCCAGTTTAACATCAGTTTTTACGTCATCTACGGGAACTGCTTTAACGTATGTGCCATTTTACCGCAAAGGTAGAAATTTGTGTACAGGCAGCTACCTGCATGGCATTTCATGAGTTGTGGCCGGCCAGTCTGTACAGTCGTACAGTCCTGTAGCGTACATGGAACCGTTTACTCTTGAATGGGTCGGTCAGTGGCTGTGCACTGCGTGTGTTTTTAGACGAGGATCGCTAGTTTCCTGACGTGGTTTCGTCATGTGGTGCTGATGTCAGGATGTAAGCTTGTCTACGTTCCCAGAATCCTCAGTTCAGGCACCCTAATTAACTTCTACAGCGGAGTTGCCCGTCGGAATCGACCCCTGCCGCCTCTGTGCCCAGCTCCAGGTGGGGGTGGGGGGGGGGTGGGGGGGCGCGTGACACGGCGCTGGCACGAGGCCACCAGGTCCCCCCGGGGAGAAATGTGCACCAAATTAGCTCCTCTGGGCAGGGCCTCCATTGCCTCCCGGCAATCAAAGCTCTGTTATTCCAGCCCCTCAACCAAAACCAAATATGATTCAACGGCTTCGGCGATTACCCGCGATTTTCCGTTTGGACCGGGTTTCTCGCACAATGGAAGATTGTCTTGTGTCTGTGCTCCTTTTTTTTTTTTTTTTTAAATGCCTCGGCGGAGTGGCCAACGTTGGGCCGATTAGCCTCCCGCGCAACACCATTAAGCCGCGTAGCTGTATGGACGCGCCGCTACTTGACTCTTTGACCCGTGTGTTGTGAAAGTGGCTTTCGTGCCAGCGCGGCCCAGCGCCCGAACATCTGTTTTTATATATAGGTGCATTTTCTAGGCTGTTATTCATTCTTTGGCCGAAGCTTCAAGTAGAACATTTTCCACGAAGCCCTCCTCGCCCCTCCTCGCCGCACTCCGGCTCCTCTTGCTTGCGAGAGGAGGAGCCGAGGACCCCGTCCGGGGTGTTTAGCGTCCCCCTGCCTCCGTCCGCGGCTGGTCGGTGGCAGCGCTTTCATCCCCGGCGCTGATTAGAACCACCCGCTCCGCGTTCTGGTAACAGCGCCCGCTCGCATGTGGTGTCTGTAAGGCTGAGCCGGTGCTACGGAGCTGAATTATTCTGCGGATTAGAATTGGCACTCGTCTTCGCCTGGCCCTTAAATCTTGTCTGTTTTAAATCTTAAGTGCATTCCTTGGCATGTTCGCCGCCTCTTGGCCCGACCCGTGGCCCCATCCAACACATTTTTGAAACATTGCAGCTCAAGGGGAGAGCTGGAACCGCTCTCATCCTCCTCCTCCTCCTCTCCTCTCCTCGTCTTTCTTTCATTTCTTCATTTCTTTCTTCTTTTTTTTTTTTTTCTGCTCCTCCGGATCGCCTCCAGAGCTCATCTCTTTATGCCATTAGCGAGACTCTGCGCTCAGTCACGGCGGCGTGGTGTTTGGAGGGTCAGCCACCTCCAGAAGTGGTTAATGTGGTCAGTGCAGCGGGCCGGCCAGCGCGCCGCGGCCGGTTAATGTAATTATGTCCGCGTACGGCCGGACGAATTGCCGAGTTCTGATCATCAGCGTGGCGAGCGAGTCCAAGTGTGTGTGTCTGCCAGCGAGTGGGGTAGGGTGGTAGTAGCCTAGTGGGTAACACACTCGCCTGTGAACCAGAAGACCCAGGTTCAAATCCCACTTACTACCATTGTGTCCCTGAGCAAGATACTTAACCCTGAGTGTCTCCAGGGAGACTGTCCCTGTAACTACTGATTGTAAGTTGCTCTGGATAAGGGCGTCTGATAAATGCTGTAAATGTAAATGTCTGATGTTCAGTGATGGACCATAACATTACGACCACCCGCCTAATGCTGAGCAGGACCCCACTAGACCTCTGAAGGCATCTCCTGTGGTACTTGGCAACAGATCTTTTAAGCCCTGTAACATGTGAGATGTTGCCTGCATGCACGTCCCACAGATTCTGAATTGGACCAACCTAATATGGGCACAAACACATCAACTTCAAAATGTTGATTTGTTGCATAAAAAATGTCACTCGTTTACATTTACAGCGTTTACCAGACGTCCTTATCCAGAGCAACTTACAACCAGTAGTTACAGGGACAGTCCCCCCCCCTGGAGACACTCAGGGTTAAGTGTCCTGCTCAGGGACACGATGGTAGTAAGTGGGGTTTGAACCTGGGTCTTCTGGTTCACAGGCGAGTGTGTTACCCGCTAGGCTACTACCACCCCACTCGCTGGCAGGTGCCCCTGGAACAAGCTCGACGTTGATATTCACTTCAGCGGTTTTCATGTTGCGGCTGATGATCTGTTTTATGCGTTACTGCACGTTACTGCACGTTACTGCGCGCTACTGTGCGTTACTGTGCGTTACTGTGCGTTACTGCACGTTACTGCACGTTACTGCGCGCTACTGTGCGTTACTGTGCGTTACTGTGCGTTACTGCACGTTACTGCACGTTACTGCACGTTACTGCACGTTACTGCACGTTACTGCATGTTACTGCACGTTACTGCTATGTCGTTAAAATGTCGCGCTTCACGTCCCGTGCGTATGAGTTTGTTGTGTCCTGCTCGTCTCGTCCCATGAAGGATGTTGAGCTGGAGCATCTCTGGCCGCAGTCCAGCCCTCCAAACCACGTGCCAGGACCACATGATCGAGTCGTGGTCGGTGAGGCCATGTCACCGCGTGCCTCCGGTGCCGTTTTCCACGCAGGAACGTTTCTGTCCGATCTGGCCTTGCGACCTTCGACCTGACCTGTAACCCCAAACACGTCCCGCATACAACAATGGCGGATACGCTGCACGTTTCTAATGAAAAGACGAGGCTGGGAGGAGAGCGGGGAGTTGCAGCGCCCCCTGCAGGTGTGGAGGGGGACGTTCTCGTTTTTACGTAATGCCGTATACCGCGGCGAAGGACGGCGGCTCGAGTCAGAAGGCGGCTCCAAACAAAACCCCCGCAAAGGCGCGGACTATCCATCCTGCCCTGGACGCCGCGGCTTCACCAGGATGGCCGATAACGCTCCCTCTGATCTTCCGGGCCTCCGGTTAATTCCGTGTGATCTCTGGTTAATTCTCCTGATAGGCCTTGCCGGCCTGCGGTATCGGTGCCCGGAATCGCCCGGAGCATCGTACCGTGTGCGTTTTTACCCCCCCTCACCCACTCGAAATACCTGCCCGCGTTCACAGCGCTGCGGAAATGTCACGCTCGCCGCTAATGAGGATGTGGTTTCCGTGACACGCCCGCCGCTTTTTACCAGCGCTGTTTTAATGTCAGCGCGCGGCGTCGCCCCTGCACCGGACGGCCACCGGCACTTGCTCGTGATAATGACTAATTCGCCTCCATCACGCGCCAAAGTCATGATGGATTATTTCAAACGGATCCCTTACATCAGCAGAATGAAAATAGCCTCAGGCTCGGGAAGAGGGGGGCGAAAGGGAATTTTATTTCGTATTTTTTTATCCCCGCAGCCACCTTTAGTGGCACAAATGAAAATGCCCTTCCCCGAATAGACGTTTCTTGCACCTCTGATGTGCGGTTTATTTTAAGCCCGGTGACATCAGGCCGTACGTTGCAGATGAAGGCGCAGGAAGCGGCGCAGCTGAAGAGCAGCTCTGGCAGTAACCCGTTTATGAGGTTATCATGCGCAGAGAAAAGCAAAAGAAGGCATCGCAGCAGAGGTTAAAGGTCACAGTAAAAGCACAAGCCAATGACCAGGACATTGGATTTACAGAAAATAATAAATAATAATCGTAAGTAGTGCTGCACGATTAATCTAATCTAATCGTAATCGCGATGTCAGTCTGTGCGATTACATGAACGCAAAAAGCTGCGATTTAAATGATTAGTACATGGATTGAATCGGCAACATATCACTCATTCTCTCAAAGTTTGCGAGCTGACTGAAGTCTCCCTTCAGTCGAATGTGACGTGTTTGGTCACATGACTTTCGATTCGGTTCAGTGGAGACTTCAGATTTGTGACTCACATAGACATATGGGTAGACGTATGTCAACGTCGCCGCCATATTGCGATGGGCTCTGCAGTGGAGTGAAGCATGTAAATGTCTATGGAGAGAAGTGCATAAAAATGCCTCACTCTTGTGCTGCTTGGGGCTGTACAAACCGCTGTACGCTCCAAACCAGATCCCGGGGGATTACATTTCATAGGTAATGTTCGACAATTGTTTTGAATATATTTGGCCATTATAAAATCCTGTTTTATAAGTCTTAACCTTAGCTAAGCTAGGCTAAGCTAGTGAAGCTATGCATTCCTGTGTTCAAGTCAGCCTCCAAACAACGTTTTGGTTAAACGTAAGAACTATAATACGGGATTTTATAATGGCCAAATATAATCAAAACAGTTGTTTTTGTCGTTCGACTGTAATGTAAAGAGTTTTTTGTGATTAATTTTGTAGAATATTGTATTTTGACAGCACTGGGCATTTCAAGTTATTATAAGTAGTTTGTATGTTTCACTTTGAAATGAAACATTTCACTATTAGTAATTTGTATGCAACTTTTCATTGATATACAAGCAAGTGCCCTTTATCATATCACAATCGCATATCGCAATATTGATCTCAATAATTGTAATATGTCTTTTTTCCCCTAATCGGAAGCATTGAAAATCTGGATTTTCGATTTTCAGTCCTTATTATAAACCTTCCAAGGAAAAAGCTTTACAATATTCATAAAATTCGTTTGGTTTTGGAAAACCGAATACGAACAACATTTTAATCTAGTTGAAAATGACGAGGAGAAGTTTCTGAAAATCCGCGGCATCTGGGCTCCTCGCGCCAGGCCCCAACTCTCGCTCTGAATGCTTTATTAAGCGCCTCGGCCGGGAGAAAATTGTACAAAGTGTACCCTGCGCTTTGATCCTCCGGAGCTGGAAACGCTACACCGGCCGACTTCACAGAGCGCCCTGACACCTGGGGTAACCCGAGCCGCCACCCCGGCATGTGACCCACACCTGAGCGCTAAAGACTTCTCCACTCTTATTACCGCTCCTCTGCACAACGCTGTGTGTGTGTGTGTGTGTGTGTGTACATTCGTCTTTGCACGTCTACATTTCATTAGGTTTCCATGTTCTAATGCCGGGCAGCCATGCAGACAGCGGAGCTTATCAAAGACTCCCAAGACTCCGATGGGAGGTTTTACACCCACAACGCTGTAAATTGCAGATAAGTGGCCAGCATGTCCTTATAAGTCAAGAACCTGCATCCAAGCACCAGCCTCCTAGAACCGTCACCGCATTCTGGAATGCTCTTTAACAGAATCGGTTCGGGTTCAGCGCAGATCTGCGAATAGAATAAACTGAATGAATCGCTTGCAATAAAACTCTGCCGAATTGAATCGATTTATTGTACTGTTAAATGACAATGACTCTCAGTGACAAAAACGTGTCCGTCTGTATGAAAACGATCACATGATGAAACTGGCGACTCCAGCCCCACACTCTGTACTCCATTAAGCATGCGCTGACCTCACCGGCTCTCGCGCTTCATTATTTCTCTCCAGCGGCCTAATGATGCAGTTCGGATGAGGCGTATTAATTAAAACTGTCGTATGAAAACCAGGACCGGCATTTTGCACATTTGTCCCCCCCAGATTATAATGGGAACATGATTCACAGGAAATGATGTCAGTTTTGAAAGTGTTGCCTGACACCACAGATCTGTGGCATTGTTTCGGCTCCACGACTCTCTATGACACTATGGAAATGTGCCGCAATTCATTTAAATAGATGAATTGTTTTATTACGACCTTGAAAGGTGAGCCGAGGTCAGAAGTGGCATTTTGAAGGATCACGTGATCATCAGAGGATCCTAATCGCTGCTGTGAACGTCACAGTTTGCAGGAATAATGAAGCTGGACGGAAGTTGCGGTGGCGGCCCGGTGGCCTTTGATCAGAGGCGGCACCATGACAGTTTATCTTCACGTACGAAAGGCCAATTTGTGTCAGGAAGTAATCTTCCCTTCCATTACCCGACGGCTGAAGAACGGCGCACCCGGCAGCAGCTTAACCTACACGTAACTGAGGTTAAAGGTCACGAGGAGTTCGCTGACGTTTGGGGATTGTGGGGCATTTAAATGTTCGTTTTATCTGCAGAAGATGAAAATAACCAAATAATATTGACTATCTCGGTACGGGGCAGTGGGCGGGATTTATTAGGATGTGTTGGAAGTTCCAAACTATTATTTTTTACCAACATTGTAGGGGGTCTAATACCTAGTGGCTAAACAGTGTTGAACTAATGTTAGTTAGAAATGGCATATACTGCTGGCGTTATTGGTAAGGATGGCTAACTTATAGCTAACAGAATACCGCTATCTAGCCACAAGTGTCGGCTTATGGCCAGTTTAATCTTTAGGGGCAATTAGTGTGTGTTTTTTTTTTTTTATATATATATAAAAAATGCAACAGAAAAATAATAGTAAGATAAATCATGTAATTTCTTGCACTGATGAAACTCTGCAAGTGATTATTTGAGGTAGAAGAGAATTTTTTCGACCACTCTGTGATGGCCGCTGAAAGGGTTCGTGCTGGCTCTGATGGAACCATGGAAGAACACACAGTAGATCCCAGTTTGTTGCTGCAGACCACCAAAGGTCCTACAAATGGACACATGAGCTTCAGAAATGCATCCTGTTATCTCATCATATGGATTACTGGGTTATTGTTTTAGTAATATGAATATAATGAATCGCAATGAAGATGAAATATCGGATCCAGATGTTAATACCATAAACAATAAAGTGTTTTACACTCAGAATGTAGTCATATATGTGAACTTTGGCAGTGGAATTTTGAAAAAGGAATTAGTGGGTGCATGTGGCGGGGGGGCCATGATAACATAATGAAGCGTGCACACACACACACACACACACAAGCACACGCCGCCGTGTGATATTGTGTATTAGCCAGAGAGCCTCATGCTTTCACACACACCAAAGGTCACCTGCCCGCCTACAAATGTCAGCAGATTTAATGACTTTTGTACAACAGAGGCCGGTTTCAGACTAAACCAAGCGTATCCTCTCTCTCTCTCTCTCCTCTTCCACCCTCCCTCACCCCCCAAAAAAAACCTATTGTGACACCGGGGGGTTATGGGGAGTTGTGCAGCTGAAAAACAAGGTTAAGGAGATCGGTATCAAAGGAGAAGGGGGGGGCGTTTTTTTTTTTTTTTTTTTTTTTTTTTTTTTGTGAGGTTTTCATAAGACTCTCGCCTCGGATTTCGCGCCGGTGCGCCGAGGTGTTTCCTTACCTGATTCGTATTCATTCACACAATGCAAGAAGCGGCCTCTCCTGTTTCCGAGTAAGGGGATTCTGGACGGGACTTCAGTCCCCCCCCCCATCATCGGATACGTGCACGTCGCTTCCCTCCCCGAGGCCCGCCCTCCACAGCTCTTCACCGGAGTCTTGACTCGTTTCTTCCTGCGTCTCCCCAACGCTCTTCCCGGGAAACGGTCCCCCCTTCCGGCACGTTTAGATACCCGGCGGGGGGAGAAGCCGCTCCGCAGTTTGCGTCTGTAGCACCTTCGCAGACACGTACGGAGCATCAGTTCCTGTTGAGGCGAATGCCGACCTGCTAATAGATTCTAGTTCGTTGCTTTCTTCCCCGTTTCATTACTGCATCCTTGTTCAGCCGATGTACAAAAATCACGTTTTTTGGGAAGAGACTGCAAGACGTGGACATTTCATCATGATTATTATTACGGTGGTGTATCGTGGACGGTGCAAATTGTACAAATGGAGGAATGAACTTTAACCTTTGGTCAGTCCTGAGGAAGGTTTCTTATTCCATTATGAATTAGGCTGGTGAGATCTGTCATAAATGATGATCTAAGGAGGTTCATCATGAAAGATGTGGGTCCCGCGAGAAGGTTGGACTCATGACTTTATTTTGTGCTTCCAGGGCTTCTTCCTGACTGTCTCCCCCGAGTCCATTCTGAAGGTGGCGAAACACGCCTCGGACCACAACAAGACGTTCGGCCTCAACCTCTCGGCCCCCTTCATCAGCCAGTTCTTCAAAGACCCTCTCATGAAGGTCCTGCCCTACGTGGACGTGCTGTTCGGCAACGAAACGGTCAGTGAAGCTATGCGTAAATATGTCCACCTGCCACACGTAATCCGTGTCCCGCGTATTAAAGCACTTCCCTCCTGCACGAGCCGCTCAGCCTGATCTCATTACGAGCGAGACAGAGATGCCGTTTCTCCTGGATCCGAGACATTTGTCGTTTGCGTTCGTCCTCCTTATCTGCACCGATCTGCAAGCGGCCACGAATCGTAACTGTGAGGCAGGGGCGTGGCCCGGGCGTGGCCCGCACGGCTTCGCGCCTGTTCCGTGTGTAAATACGGACCAGGGCATCCGAAACATTGACCGCGGCGTCGCCGTAAAACATTATTATCATTATTATCATACTATTACCCAGAGCGACTTTCTCTTCGCTAGCGAAGACACTCAGGGTTAAGTGTCTTGCTCAGGGACACAATGGTAGTAAGTGGGATTTGAACCTGGGTCTTCTGGTTCATAGGCGAGTGTGTTAACCACTAGGCTACTACCACCAATAGTTTGAGGTACTAGCAGCCATAAATAACCAAGTATAACGTAACGCATATAGTTTATGTGAAGGCGTGGCCGTTCCACCATTATAACTGAGGCTAAATGATCCGAACGAGGCCTTGTTTTCCTGTAAATATCGCTCAGACGCGGTGAAGTAACATGGTCGGCTGCAAATGCAGAACGGCGTGGAACATTAATCAGTGCATATCGGCGCGCTCGCTGGTTCTATTTTCTGTTCTCTTCTCGCGCGTCACGGGCGGGTCGGGATGTCCAGGAATTTATCACCGCTGCTTACTCAAGCTGCTTCTTCCTTCCCCCTCCCTCGACCTGCGCGAATGCCGAACCTGCCTCCCAGTCGCCTTTTTTTTTTCTCGCCGCTTCGCACCAATTTTTCAGTGCGTTTCGCCAGGCGTTCACACGTTGTCAGAGGGGCGTTCCGGGCCCTCCGCTGATTGAATTAAACTTCACATCATGTTAGAGGGAGGTTAGCGGGTTCCATCGCAAATCCACAATAGAATCCCATTCAAATTTTGGGGCAGTGGTGGCCCGTAATCAGAAGGTCGCCGGTTCGAATCCCGATCCGCCAAGGTGCCACTGAGGAGCCACTGAGGGTGGTAGTAGCCTAGCGGGTAACACACTCGCCTATGAACCAGAAGACCCGGGTTCAAACCCCACTTACTACCATCGTGTATCTGAGCAAGACACTTAACCCTGAGTGTCTCCAGGGGGGGACTGTCCCTGTATCTACTGGATAAGGGCGTCTGGTAAATGCTGTAAATGTAAATGAGCGAAGCACCGTCCCCACACGCTGCTCTCCAGGCGCCTGTCATGGGGCCCACTGCTTACCAAGGGTGATGGTTAAATACAGAGGACACGTTTCACCGTGTCACAGTGTGCTCTGCTGCAGTATTTCACAATGACAAACACTTCACTTTCACTTTGACAAAAAAGTAGCCCCCGAGGCGGCGCACAGGACCCTCCGTGGTCCCCGAGACTCTCTGTGACATTAACTCTGCTTGGCCACAAGTTCATTGGGCATTAGAGGCTGCATGTTATGTAACACGCTCCCTTCAGCACCGTAATTACAATCTTTTGGTGATGGGGGGGGGACGAGCAAATCGGCCCGGCCGTTTCCATGGCGCTGGGAGCCACGAGGGCCAGCGCCACACACCGCTCCGCTTAATTGGCAAACATGTGCGGCGTAACCTGGGCACACCGCTGGACTAATCGTGTCCTCCTCCTCCTCCTCGGAGAAGATGAGGGCGTTCCGTCTCTCAACACTTAACAGGCCGAGCTGATTAAGCTCCAGCAGGAGCGCTTGTTTGCGCTGGGAGCGAGTGCAGGAAGAAAAATAAAAAAAATACCAAATTAACATGCACTCGTTCACGACCGCACACAGCACTGCAGCATCCTTCCATACATCTATTAATTAACAATAAATGACGTAATAAGTCATGTAATAGCATGTCAGGGTGTTGCGTGTCAGTTTTCAGTGGGCGCCGCGGAATCCGGTGAAATGATGAACTTGGCTCCAGGACGTAAAGCATCAAAACACAAAAGTTATTCTTCTGGTTTTAAATTATTTTCTGTGAACTTTAAATAAATAAATAATTCCCAAATGATCTCGAGCCACCACCACCCACGTACCACTAGCTGTTGGTATCGAGTAATTTCTTTCCATATTTAAAAGCTTAAATAGGCAATAATACAATTGTAACTATAAGTAGCTGTAGTAAAATAGTATAAATAGCTATTCCAACTGTCAGTGTTATTCATTAGCAACAGTTATACTCTCTCAGTACTGCATACGCAGTGTGTTAGGATGTTATTAATAGTCACAGACCCGGCGTATTCCCGGCGTACCACCAGTTTGAGAACCATGGTCACAGTAGATTCAGCATTTAGAGCCAAGATCATGTGGCCATGTCGAGGTCACAAAAAGAGCCTCATAATAATAATGAAAGTAATAATAATATATATATATTTTTTATGTTGGTGTCCATGAGAAATGGCCTGTTTTCTATAATAGTCCTAATTCATACGTTTCTCTCCCTCAACCAGACAGAATAAAGAGAAATTCTGGAAAGTTCCTATAAATCTCATGTGTTTTGGACAGTGATTGGAGGGCACGTTTAGATGATCGGTTACGTCTGCTTTCCCTTCTTCGCAGAGGACTTTATTTACGGAGGCCAAGGTCAGATGAGAGAATTGAAACCTTGATGGCGCTCGCTGCCGAATGGCCAGGAAGGGTGGCGCGGACAGTGACACGTTAATCGTCCCCTTCTCAGCCTCCTCCTAAAGGCCGCCTGTCCTCCGCACGGCCGTGGCGGGGAAGGGGAAATGGCGACTGTTCCTCGCCCGGTTTCACGCCTACTCGGTATCGACTTTCGCGGGACGCTGAGTGTTTCTGCAGGCCGGCGGGGATCTCCCCGGTCCCGTTTTGGGGCGGGGTTGTTGGCGGGGTTCGGAGGGGGGGTTTAATCACTTTTCCAGCTGAGCTGGAGAGGCTGAGCTGGGGGAGGGAGGACATGAACATTGGGTCGATGGACGTGGCAGGAATGTATTTGCATGAATGTGTGTGTGTGGGTGGAGGGTGGCCATGTTCTCCGCTTGTTGGGGCTCATTTGGCACCCAGAAGCACCCGGCACCCTGGAGCTGCCCGGGAGCTGCAGCTCTCCGGCTGGAGACTAATGTGCTAATGCCTGTTCGTCTCCGGGGCGTTTACGGGTCCCGGGCTGATCCTGGATCAGAAGCGCTGCAGTCGAGTCTCCATCCGCTGCTGCTGGGTGGGCATGAGAGCAAAACCACAGCTAATTACCCAGAAGTCCTTGCTTTATGAGCTGCCATTTGTTTCGTTTTTTCTGTCACACACCGTGACCGTATTTGCACTCTGTCAACGGTTCTAAAAGGTTCTAATGTGAATAAGCATGAAATTCTTAGCACTGCTGATTTAAAGCCGGTTTATGAATGAGTTAAAAAACTGATCCTGAGTCAGACGGGCTGCTGATTCACGACTAAGCAGGGCCAAGAAAAGCTTGGAATGTTGAGTTGTGTTTGTCTGTACGATCTGTGAATAAATGTCTGATTATTGATCCGTCACGACTAACGCAAGATAAAAACTGTGGTGGAATTATCTAGAAATTCCCTAAGCCGGAAAACCCCTGACCGCCATTACTGCCTGCTACTGCTGTGCTGACATTATTATTATTATTATTATTATTATTATTATTATTTAAAATGACATTTTAACCTCCGTTCTGTTTTCTTGCGTTTTGGTGTAAATATTGAATAAAGTGTCCAGGATGTCTCTCTCTGTCCATCTTGCCAACCCAGTGAGGACTGCGGTAAATAATCTCACCATAACTGGGCATAATAACCCAGAGGGATCATAATTCTGACTTCTAATCATAAAGTATGTCTTCTGATATTCAATGCAGTTGTGACGCGAAACTAAACCAGCAGGTATCTTTTAAAATAATGATAAAGCCGAGCAGTGTAGGGGTTTTAGTGGGACTCTTTTATGGCAAATATGTGTTGATACTGAATACCAGAATATGGATTTTTCTTTTTCTTTGTATTACTGGGAATTCCCATTGAAATTGAAATCATGATGCATCCTTTATGATGCACTGAAATCCAACAATGGTCATAAATAATTTTATAATTATGTATAATTGTAGGGTGGTAGTAGCCTAGTGGGACACACTCGCCTATGAACCAGAAGACCCGGGTTCGAATCCCGCTTACTACCATTGTGTCCCTGAGCAAGACACTTAACCCTGAGTGTCTCCAGGGAGACTGTCCCTGTAACTACTGATTGTAAGTCGCTCTGGATAAGGGTGTCTGATAAATGCTGTAAATGTAAATGTAAATGTATAATTTTCTGATTGATTCTAGATGATTATGTGTCATTGTTGCATAATCGTGGGTGTATTTAAAAAAAAAAGAAATCACGCGAACACATGATACAAAGAATAAATGAGGGATTACACACTAAAGGTAAATCGTGAACCATGCATGTCAGCATATTACGCTCCGTCAGGTATTCGTTTCGCCCATAATCGCCAGATTCCTTTTCGTTACCCGCGGGATTACTTCCGAACCTCCAGCTCTGCTAGTGGCCCCCGGTTCTGGATCAGAGAGCGGCCCCCGGCGTCTCCTCGTATTCCGTCGGCATGAATTGCTGCTGTAAAAGCGGTGTGAAAATCTGGCTGTTTCTGTCATGTGGCAGGGGAGCGTATCGATGGCGCTCCTGCTCCGGGGGACCCCGGGTGACTGCTGTAATCATGGCCGCCGTTCGGATCCCCGCGATTGAACCGTGAGGAAATTTCAAATTGCCGGGGTTAAAAGAGCGGCCCGCCGCCGCGGAGGCGATCCGAGGCCTTCCGGCATCTTAACAGGCGGAGAGAGGGCGGGGAATAATTACGGGGTGTAAGGCGGGATCGATGGCGCCTGAGCCTGCAGGCGCTGGGCCCTGCAGGGGGGTCAGCTGGAGGGCCGCTTTTCCGGCACACGCCGATATCTCACCGGCCACGTCCTCCGGTGTCCACGTCCTCATACCAACCATTACCAAAACTATGGTATGTGCCATTGGTCATGACATTCTGTTGAAGAATATCATATACATGTTAATGGATGACCGATTAATCGAGGTGATTAATTCCTTGGTAATTGGTCTATTCCAGAGATGAAGTAGCTGATTTAAAAAAAAAAAAAAAAAAAGAATGAATAAAATTAAAAAGTTAAAATATGTATAAAAAAAAAAACACGTCTACCGACAGACATCACGGGTTTGTGTCCATGTTCAGTGAAATGAGTCCTCTGCATTTAACCATCACCCTGAGTGAGCAGTGGGCAGCCATGACAGGCGTCCGGGGAGCAGTGTGTGGGGACGGTGCTTTGCTCAGTGACACCTTGGCGGATCGGGATTCGAACCGGCAACCTTCTGATTACGGGGCCGCTTCCTTAACTGCTAGGTCACCGCTGCTGTCTCCTCAGCCGTTCTCAGGGTGGAAAATACATGCTGGAATTAAGGGAGGATGCTGGGATCTGTATTTATTATCGGTCCAAGTAAGACGTTGACGTGGACAGTGGCGTATTTTACGAAGGAGGAGGAGCCTCTCCGTCTTCGCGGCCACCATCAACAAAAGAGCCGAGGCTCTGCTGATGACGAACGCGTGTGACGGATCGGCGCCACGCCCTGTCCTCCCCGATGCCGGACTTTATCGGTCTGAAGTTAGGAGGATGATGGCAACCCCGCCCTACATCACCCGATACGGCGCACGAATTGCGCTATAAATCAGACGGAGCCGTCACAGCGCAGGAGCTTTACGGCTCTTTGCCGCGCCTCGGCTCGGCTGGCTCTGTTTTACGGAGAGACGCCACCCCGTTCCCGCGCGAAATCGAACGAGTGAGCTTATCCGCCGCGGCCTCCATTGTTGTGGGGCTTTTGGCTGCATCACGGCAAGTCTTCCGCAGCCCCTCCCTCCCCAGAGAGCCTCTTGGACGTTTTCCGCTCCACGTTGGCCGCGTGCGAGGCTGTGAAATGGCCCGTCCACGCTTTTTTTTTTGGTGTGATATTCGTACAGCCGGTTCATTACCGCGAGTCCTTCATCTACGGATCGTCCCTCCGTTTCTTTTTGCCGCTTGCCGAGAGCGCGTCTTTGTTCCTCGTCATGGAGAACGAAGCTGAACGCTCTGCAGGTTCCGCGGTGGCTTTTCGCGGCGCGTGGTTTCTCTCTTCTGCTTCCTTCCTTCCGGCTTTCGACCCCACCGAACCACTGCGCGGCGTTCACGAGACCAGGTGACTTCCTCTCGCCGCTTCTGCGCCTGTTTTTGTCTCTCGTGTACGCCGGTGGTCCGTAACAGGGTGACCTTTGACCTCCTGCATCTGATCGCCCCGACCTCCAGATGAAGAAATGAGTAGCCAGCGGCGGTGCCACTGAAGCGGTGGTGTGGTGTGGCCGCGCCCGGTTGCCACGCAGCTCTGTTCTGTTTTTACCGCGGGGGCTGGACGTTGGCCTTGTGAACGGGTCTCTGCTTTCTCTCTGTTTAACTCCACAATAAAGCGTCACTAACGTCACATCACGGTAGAAACAGGAAGTGGCTGCATTTTTTTCTTAATCGTGTTTGTTTATGAACAATGTTTTAAAAGGGGAGGAGCTTGTAGGCATGATTGACAGCTTTCACACGCCCTACTTCCTCATTCTGGACCTTTATTTACCCCCGTCCTGTCAACACATGACACGCCCGGGTGTGGCGCAGGATCCATTTTCTCCTCCGTTTCCCTTCATTCTCTGCATTCCTAATACACTGGACCACGCCCACCACCAACATGTACACACACACACACACACACACACACGCACACAATAAGAATACCAGTATAAATAGTGATAGATGTTCAGTTCTGGGAGCCTTTTGTGCTTCAAACCCCTTTGTTGACCGTCATCAAGTGTAAACAGAGTAATTAGAATATTCCATGATGTCTGTCATGGCTTCCTCCCTGGAATCACGTTCTGATGGAGTCTCGACAGATCTCATATTCCCCTCATATCCCGGCAGAATCGGTCCTCTCTTAACACTCGGCCGTAAACGCCGGTCATTGGCGGGCCCGAAAAAGGGGAAACAAGCGCAGAGCCCCCCCTCCCCCCTCCCCGTTGTAAATAGGTTGTCGGGGGCAACCTCCTCGGCGGCTCCTCCCCCTCAAACACAATTCAATTTCGAACCCGACATCAGCCCGGGCTAACGCGCTCGAGCAAATGCCCGTTCCTCTCGGCGGCCCGAGGGACTCTCGCTTTTCAGCTCCTCAACTTTTATTAACCTCAGCGCCGGGCGCGCTCTTCCAGCAACGTTCGGCGCCGCCAAACTCCGCTCTCTCTCTCTCTCATTACACACCGGTAACATCTCACACACACACACACACACACACCAGCTGCTGGTGTCGGTAATCTGGTTTCATTCCTGTTTTCCGGATTATCTCGGAGCGGACAGGGGTCGGTGTCGCAATCCTCCGCGGTTATTAATTAACGCCGTTATTACACCGGCTAATTAGTCCAATTCCGGAGTTCTGGCGCCCGTCGGAATTGCACAGACCAGCAGGCCTGATATTTAACACCGGCAGTGGAAATTCCCACGAGCACTTTTGAGGCTGAAGGGTGCATAATGTCCTTTAGAGAGTCCGAAACACACACTCACACACACACACACACACACACACACTCTCTCTCTCTCTCTCTCTCTCTCTCTCTGTAAAAATAGAAACTGAGACACGAGCGAAATCCCTCCCTCTGCACCAAGCGCGCCTGCTTCACTGCTTGGTTCGGGGCTTTTGGATTATTCGCTTAAACGCTGTGAAAATATCCCCCCGATCCTCGAACCCGCCTGACGGCGTCCATATTGATGTCATTGTGTAATGAACAAGTGGAAAAAGGTCGATAAGTTCATTTATTAAGGTTTTTTTCTCGATTGATCGGAGGTCGTGGCGACGTTCCACTGATGTGAATAAATATATATATAATATTGTGGAAAAAGCACTAGTGTGTAAAATATTCAGGCTCCGTGTAATTAATGAGTAATTAAGGCGGGCACGGGAGGGGGGTGATAGCTGAGCCAGGCAGTCTTTTTTCCTCCACCGCGTTGGAGGTGACTGAGGGCTGTTGCGCCGACGTCGCCGCGGGGACGCCGAGTCCTTCGGCGGACGTCCTCCACCGCCAGGTGTGATTAATAAATCATCGGCGTTTCGTCAGCTCCCTCCTCGGCCTCGCCGCGGACGCCGCCCTAATGCCCTCCTCTCCGTTTGTTTCGCTTTTTTTTTACTCCCCTTTAAGGTCTCTGGCAAATCTGGCAAACGGCTCGTGGATTTGCGGCGCATCTTAATTTCCCCAAATGCTATTTATTACACAGCCAGGCGCCGAAAAGCCTTCAAACGTCCCCAGATAATAACTGTTTACCTCCGGAGGGGACGTGCAACTTCGTTCCCGCTCGAAAATGAATCATTAAGAGCGCTGAGGTTTCTGCGCTTACGTAACCGTTGCGCGCGTTCGGCCGCCGGTTTCACCGATGCATGATGGGCAGTCCCGCTCGCCGTGTCCCCCCCTCTAACAAGCCACATGAATGACAACTGGCGACATCCAACAACGCGGCCTCTTGGAGGAGTGGTTACGGCGCGCCGGGCCGGGAAAACCGAGGCCTTATTAAAAGCGCAACGGAGGACGTGGCGGGCATTTAGCGCGCATTAGCCGGGCCGTTCCGGCGGCCTTCTCGGCCTGTCGGTCGGGCCGGCGGGCCTCTAATTGGATCGTTAGGCCGCGGCGCCATCGACTCGCCGCTTTGTCCGGGATGGAGATGAATGGGGTAACGAGGGGTTCGCCGCCTGATTGATTGCCGCTCCGCCCCCGCCGGCGTGCGGCGTGTTATTGGCGTGTTGTGGAGAGCCCTGGCAATTAACCCCGCCTCTCTGCTGTGTTTCAGGAAGCGGCCACCTTCGCCAGGGAACAAGGCTTCGAGGTGAGTTGACCGGTGATTGCACATTAAACAGATTTTAAAGGTCCGTGTGTGTGTGTGTGTGTGTGTGCGTGTGTGTGTGTGTGTGTGTGTGTGTGTGTGTGTGTGTGTGTGTGTGTGTGTGTGTGAGTGTGTGTTTTTTTCTGCTGATAATGAAGTTCTTTTCTGGACAGTGATTGATGTGCTATTATACTCTCCGGGCCTTGCAGCAGTTGCCATGGCAACCTGGCAGTCGTCATGGTTTCTTTGTTCCGACGGCTCTTTCGGCGGCGTGACGCACTCGGCTAGGTCTGCGCCCAACATCGCCTACAGATGTTATTTATTGAATTTTGAAAAGGCTCATGGGAGATCTGGGTGGGGGGGGGGTTCGGGCACGGTTTCAAGCCCTGCCTCGCCGCAGACACCGCCGCGGCTCGTCGGGTCGCTCGGTTAAAAAGCCTCCTCATTAGCCGCATTACGCCGCGAGGATGATGCGCCGCCGCGCAGAACACACACACTCCTCTTAATAACCAAATCGCCGCCACCTGTGGTCTCGGATTATGCAAATGAACATTACGCCGCTCGTTATTACACGCGATGCACTTGTAACAAGGAGGGGACCCGCTTCCTCAGCCGCGCGGTGTCATTGGCTCTCTGGTCCCCATCACCGCATCAGGCACATGCTTATTCCCCTCCCTGGCGGCGAGTAACAGTCATCCGGAATCACCTACGGTGTGATCAACGTGACAGGAAAGAACGTGAGCCCTGGTGGCGGTGACAGCTCTTTTTGTGTGTGTGTGTGTGTGTGTGTGTGTGTGTGTGTGTTTGTAAACCTACCAATATGTGGACATTGACCTGACTGCACACCAATAAGGTGGGGACGTGTGTCATCGTGGGGACCAAAAACCAAGTCCCCACAAAGTTAACTACGCTAGCATGTATATTTCATCAAAATAAGCCTACCCCTTTAATATCTCCAAAGTCCCCAAGATGGACATTTTCTTGAAAAACATTGTGTATGTGTGTGCCTGGAATTGCTCACAGTGTGTACACGCCAACTAGGGTTGAAGAGGGTAATTGCAATTGCAGATACACACAGTAACACGTGGTACAGCAATGCTGAACTCTTATTGGCTCGTCTTGATGACGTCACGGACCATCAGGAACCAATGAGAGAGCTAATTGTTAATAAGTGCCTCAGTTAGCAAGACTGAGTTTGCTGAGCTATAGCACCATCCAGATCTATGTAAGCTAACTTTAACTGCAAGAAAAAAATCATTTAAAGATTCATACTTTTATGATACACATTGTGTTAGGGGTAAATAATATTTCTTTCAATAGTAAAGTGTTTTAGTAAGAAAAGCTATGACAATGCTAGCTAGTTAAATGGTACTAGCTTAGTTAGCACATGCTAGTTTCTGTTATTTATGGATATTTAAAATTACAATTATTACTATATCTTCCATAGACGTTTTCACTAAGCAGTAAGAGAAATAATGTGCTAAGAAAAATGGCTCGGAGGCGACAAAGCCCAATAAACAATGCCATTTTTCACATCACCACCTGCCGTGATAAAGCAGGGCTTGATGTTAAATACATCAATTCCTATAAAGGTGAGCAAAGCAGATATATTATCTTAAACTAATTACTATGAGGGAAAGTAGGTATGAATGTGGGTTGTGATTCACAAATTAGGCAGGGGAGTGTTTGCCGAGTCAGATATTTTCAAAGGAGATTTCATACTGGAGTACAGAGGAGACCTTATCGATCCAGAAGAAAGTAAACGAAGACGGCGAATTTACCACAACTCCCTAAAAGGATTTATGTTCGATTTCATCTGGCATGGAAAATTCTGGACGTGAGTACAAATGGATTTATATATTTTCCTTTGTTTTGATGTATAACTGTATTAAATATTTAAAAAATATATTTGAAAACTCGCTGCTAAAACTAGTATTAGTTTTTTATTAGTATTCTAGTTTTGTTGCCACATGTGGGAACTCGTGTCTTGTGTGGAGTTGCACAGCATGGGGAGCATTTAGATCATTTATCATCGCTAAACCGCCCATAACAGCTTTAAATGTGTATTATTAATTTTTTCAAGTCAGATGTGGAGTCAAAATGGGTTACATAACGTCGCTCAGACACACAGGGATTGTGGGTAATATGGTTGTTTTCTTCTGATGGAACAGAATGATTTCATCATTTGTCTGTCAGCATTTAAGGTACTTATTGTAAACATGCCATACTATATTGACTTATTTACAGTTGGCTTCTAATAGTTAAGATAGCAGCTCATGCATGGTTCCTGCTCAGGTCTGAATATTTTCCAGAAATACAAAAAAAAAATGTTTATTTGTTCAGCTATTTGAAGTAGATTTATAATGTCTGCATATATCAGTTGTGTCATCACAAGATCACAAAAAATTGTTTAACAATTTATATATTATATTGTTAATATAAAATTAAGTAATACAAACTAACAATAGTATAATTTTGCATTTAATAACTATTCTCTTTATTCAAATTCAGTATTGATGCTGCAAGGGATGATGGCACCCTTGGAAGACTGGTTAATGATGATCACATTAACCCCAACTGCAAAAAGAAAAGAATCATGGTGGAAGGAAAGCCTCATTTGTGCCTTTTTGCCTTAAAAGACATAACACCTGGAGACGAGATTAGATATAATTATGGCGATGCTGATTGTCCTTGGAGGAATCAGGTAAGAATTGTAAAAGATATTTTGAAATCTGATATTTATATAAATTAAGATTTTAGTATTAATTAATTGTAATATTATGTTTGTTCATAAAGTTTTAACAATCAGAATAATTCACACATGCTCGCATCCATTTTACTGTTATTGGTTTACTGGGCTTTTCATATGTTTGCAGCCCTGGTCCTGCATTCGAATTCTGTAACAAATATTGAATCTAGAGAATTGTGGTTGTTTTGTTTATTTCACTGAAGATGCATCATCACTATACCTACTTAAGCATATTCTCTGCATCTGTATTTATTTTAAAATGCTTTTGCAACCTGACACTGTTCAGCTTTTTTATCTTTTACCAGTATTTGGGGACTTATTGGGGATTCCTTTGATAATTTCAGGAAGAAAGAAGTGGAATGGAAGGAGCCAGTAACTGTCCCAGGTCAGAAAACGCCTCTGAAAAGGATCTACATTACACCCAAAGTTCATTGGATAACTGCACCCTCAACAATCAGGTATAAAACTGCTGTTTAATTACCCGATATTATCCATACTTTTAGAATGAGAGTGTGCATTTTAAAGTTATGCAAACATAACTTTCATATTTGGTCTAATTGTTGGCTGTTTTGTTCATTCCAGGAGACAATAAGTGGTGTAGACAGAGCTAATATCGTCCCCAAATCAGATGGTACCACATTCAGCATTCCACAGACTGTTCACAGGTTGAGACTTTCCACATTCAGGTATGATACTTCTTTTTAAAATGTAATTTTAATATAATATACGTTAAGTCCCCACAATGTGCAATGTGCAAGATATATGTGAAGTCCCCATAAAGTATTGTGTATCACAAATGTTTATGAAAGATTCACAAGACTCAGGATGAGAAGTGCTGCACCTCCCCCACAATGTCCCCACATTGTCTTCTAAAATAAAATCTCTACACTAAGTCCACACATTACACCTATTTTGATCTATTAGGATTTTGTAACAAAATTAATTATTTTAATGACATGTATAACTGTTAGTACATTTAAACATTGAACATATGTAGTGTGGTTGTAGAATGGCAACATATCTTTTATGTTTGGTCTAATGGCTGACTGTTTTGTTCATCATAGGAGACAATAAAGGGTATGAACCAAGCCAGTAACTGCCCCAAATCAGATGGTGCCTCTGAAGACAATCAGCATTGCACAGACAGTCCACAGCATGACAGTATCTTCCACATTCAGGTATGAAACTGCTCTTTTTTATGTATTTTAATTACAATATACGTTAAGTCCCCACAATGTGCAATGTGCATGATATATGTGAAGTCCCCATAAAGTATTGTGTATCACAAATGTTTATGAAAGATTCACAAGACTCAGGATGAGAAGTGCTGCACCTCCCCCACAATGTCCCCACATTGTCTTCTAAAATAAAATCTCTACACTAAGTCCACACATTACACCTATTTTGATCTATTAGGATTTTGTAACAAAATTAATTATTTTAATGACATGTATAACTGTTAGTACATTTAAACATTGAACATATGTAGTGTGGTTGTAGAATGGCAACATATCTTTTATGTTTGGTCTAATGGCTGACTGTTTTGTTCATCATAGGAGACAATAAAGGGTATGAACCAAGCCAGTAACTGCCCCAAATCAGATGGTGCCTCTGAAGACAATCAGCATTGCACAGACAGTCCACAGCATGACAGTATCTTCCACATTCAGGTATGAAACTGCTCTTTTTTATGTATTTTAATTACAATATACGTTAAGTCCCCACAATGTGCAATGTGCATGATATATGTGAAGTCCCCATAAAGTATTGTGTATCACAAATGTTTATGAAAGATTCACAAGACTCAGGATGAGAAGTGCTGCACCTCCCCCACAATGTCCCCACATTGTCTTCTAAAAAAAAATCTCTACACTAAGTCCACACACTACACCTATTTTGATCTATTAGGATTTTGTAACAAAATTAATTATTTTAATGACATGTATAACTGTTAGTACATTTAAAACATTGAAAATATGTAGTGTGGTTGTAGAATGGCAACATATCTTTTATGTTTGGTCTAATGGCTGACTGTTTTGTTCATTATAGGAGACAATAAAGGGTATGAACCAAGCCAGTAACTGCCCCAAATCAGATGGTGCCTCTGAAGACAATCAGCATTGCACAGACAGTCCACAGCATGACAGTATCTTCCACATTCAGGTATGAAACTGCTCTTTTTTATGTATTTTAATTACAATATACGTTAAGTCCCCACAATGTGCAATGTGCAAGATATATGTGAAGTCCCCATAAAGTATTGTGTATCACAAATGTTTATGAAAGATTCACAAGACTCAGGATGAGAAGTGCTGCACCTCCCCCACAATGTCCCCACATTGTCTTCTAAAAAAAAATCTCTACACTAAGTCCACACACTACACCTATTTTGATCTATTAGGATTTTGTAACAAAATTAATTATTTTAATGACATGTATAACTGTTAGTACGTTTAAACATTGAAAATATGTAGTGTGGTTGTAGAATGGCAACGTATCTTTTATGTTTGGTCTAATGGCTGACTGTTTTGTTCATTATAGGAGACAATAAAGGGTACGAACCAAGCCAGTAACTGCCCCAAATCAGATGGTGCCTCTGAAGACAATCAGCATTGCACAGACAGTTCACAGCATGACAGTATCTTCCACATTCAGGTATGAAACTGCTCTTTTTTTATGTATTTTAATTACCATATACGTTAAGTCCCCACAATGTGCACTGTGCATGATATATGTGAAGTCCCCATGACGTATTGTGTATTACAAATGTTTATGAAAGATTCACAAGACTCAGGATGAGAAGTGCTGCACCTCCCCCACTATGTCCCCACATTGTCTTCTAAAAAAACATTTCTACACTAAGTCCACACACTACACCTATTTTGATCTATTAGGATTTTGTAACAAAATTAATTATTTTAATGACATGTATAACTGTTAGTACATTTAAACATTGAAAATATGTAGTGTGGTTGTAGAATGGCAACATATCTTTTATGTTTGGTCTAATGGCTGACTGTTTTGTTCATTATAGGAGACAATAAAGGGTATGAACCAAGCCAGTAACTGCCCCAAATCAGATGGTGCCTCTGAAGACAATCAGCATTGCACAGACCGTCCACAGCATGACAGTATCTTCCACATTCAGGTATGAAACTGCTCTTTTTTATGTATTTTAATTACAATATACGTTAAGTCCCCACAATGTGCAATGTGCATGATATATGTGAAGTCCCCATAAAGTATTGTGTATCACAAATGTTTATGAAAGATTCACAAGACTCAGGATGAGAGTGCTGCACCTCCCCCACTATGTCCCCACATTGTCTTCTAAAAAAATCTCTACACTAAGTCCACACACTACACCTATTTTGATCTATTAGGATTTTGTAACAAAATTAATTAATTTTAATGTTAGTACATTTAAACTTTGAAATTATGTAGTGTGCTTGCAGAATGCAAACATTACTTTTACATTTGGTCAAATTGCAATCAGACAGTCAGAATTGCACTGCCAGTTCACAGGTTGAGAGTATCTTCCACATTCAGGTATGAAACTGTTCTTTTCAATGTATTTTTATCATAATATCGAATCTCGAATTCCGATCCGCCAAGGTGCCACTGAGCAAAGCACTGTCCCCACACACTTCTCCCCAGGCGCCTTTCATGGCTGCCTACTGCTCACCAAGGGTGATGGGTTAAAAGCAAAGGACACATTTAGTTGTGTGCACATGTGCTGTGTTGCAGTGTATCACAATGACAATCACTTCTCTTTTACTTAATAAACATTAAGTCCCTTCAATGTAAATATATGTGACATCCCTACAAAGTAGAATGTGCTTCACCACTATTGTTGAAAGGTTAATAAGACTCAACAAGTTTTGTGTACGTGCCTCAGCAGGTACCCACGTTGTCTTCTAAAATGAAGGCTTTAGTGAAATAGCTAAGAGACTCCATGGTAGCATGAAATGGAGTCTACAACTGACATAAGTGGCTCAGGTAGTGCAGCTCGTTCAGGATCAAATTCAAATTTTATTTGTCACATACACTGTCATACATGATATGATATGCAGTTTTAACAAAAGTGTTTAAGTGTTAGGATATGTTAGGAAGTGTTCAAGTGTTAGGTATATCAATGCAAGCTATGGCAAGAAGGTTTGTGTAGAGTCCAGAACATGAAGGCACTACCAGGAAACAGGCCAGTACATCAGAAGACATGGAGGAGGCAGTAGAAGGGCAACCCAGCAGCAGGACCGCTACCTCCACCTTTGTGCAAGGAGGAACAGGAGGACCTCTGCCAGAGCCCTGCAAAATGACCTCCAGCAGGCCTCTCTGCTCTGCTCAAATGGTCAGAAACAGACTCCACAAGGGTGGTATGAGGGCCCGATGTCCATAGATTGGGGTTTTGCTTACAGCCCATGTTTGGCATTTGCCAAAGAACAACAAGATTGGCAAATTCGCCACTGGCGCCCTGTGCTCTTCACAGATGAAACCAGGTTCACACAGAGCATATGTGACATGTGACAGTCTGGAGACGCCATGGAGAACATTCTGATGCCTGCAACATCCTCCAGCATGACCAGTGTGGCAGTGGGTCAGTAGTGGTGTGGGGTGGCATTTCTTTAGGGGGGCGCACAACCCTCCATGTGCTCGCCAGATGTAGCTTGACTGCCATTAACTACCGAGATGAGATCTTCAGACCCCATGTGCACATCTGGGACATCATATCTCGCTTCATCTACCAACACCACGTTGCATCACAGACTGTGCAGGAGTTGGCGGATTCTTTAGACCAGGTCTGGGAGGAGATCCCTCAGGAGACCATCCGTCACCTAAACAGGAGCATGTCCAGTCATTGTAGGGAGGTCATAGAGGCACGTGAAGGCCTCATTACTGGGCCTCATTTTTACTTATTTTAAGGACATTACATCAGCCCATAGTTTGTTTTGCCACTTTAATTTTGAGTGTGACTCCAAATCCAGAGCTTCATGGGTTGATAAATTTGATTTTCATCGATAATTTTTGTGTGATTTTGTAGTTAGCACATTCAACTATGTAAAGAAGTATTTAATAAGAATATTTCATTCATTCAGATGTAGGATGTCTTATTTCTGTGTTCCCTTAATTTGTGAGCAGTGTATTTTCTCCAAGAAAGAATCAAATCCTTAACAATTTTGAATGCATTTGTTTTGTGTTTAAGTGGCTCTTGATGTAGAACCACCCATAGATCCTTCTGCAAAAGAAGTCCAGAAATCTTCAATTGAACAAACAACAGAAATAACAAGTACCACAACTACCATGAAAGGTACTGTTTGTTAAACTTCATAGAAAGCCTTTATGAACTTAAAAATCTCTGTTTTTTCTGATGTGCTTTGTTCATTCAGGTCGAAAGGTGGTAAAGAAAAAGAAATGGGACAGTGATGAAATGAATGCAGTTGAAAAGCATCTAAACAGGTTCATCAAAACTTGTACAGTGCCAGGAAAACAACAATGTGAGGCCTGTATAAATGCTGAACCTGTTGCCTTGAAAGACAGGGATTGGTTGTCTGTAAAGTTCTTTGTGAAGAACAAAATCACTACCCTTAAAAGAAGAATGTAAAGTCAGTTATTTTATTTTGTTTGGTATCTTATTTTCTGGTATTTTAGATTTCTGGTTATTACATTTGTTTTAAAAGGATCTTAGAATCTCTTTTTTTTTTTTTTGGAAATGGGTGCAATTCAGTAAAGTGTCTTTGAATCAAATGTAAATATGTACAGAATACTGTTCAGAATGCTACATAAAAATAGCAAAAAAAATAAATATTTTATTCATGTTATTAAATTTTGATCTTTTCATTCATTATAGCTGCATCCCAGCTGTTTCGTCCCCATGTTGTTCACAAGTACCTACATCTTACAGTTAACCAGACAGTTCACTATGTGTGTCTGCTGGTCCTCACAAGTGATGTCTACCAGACAAGGTCCCCAGTTTGTAGGAAAATGTCACATTGCTTTATTAATGTATTTTCTATATTTTAAAGTGACAGACATTTTTAAAGCCTCAAATGAAACATAAATCTATCTTTAGATTTTTCATAAAGCCTTTAGAAATGCACGTCCCCACGATGTGGCATCGTGCATGTAGTCCCCAAATTGCGGCTACACAAGTATGTGTGTGTGTGTGTGTGTATTCTTGCTGAGGGGGGAGCATAAATACAAAAAGGGGGCAGGATGTCAGCACCCTGAGACGTAACCCCGCCCCCTCCGCTGACAAGTTTTTCGTTCATAACTTCCCTCTGGATCAATATATTCTGTCTATCGATATATATCTCTGTCCAGAGGGACGTTGTTACATAACGGAAATTAAGGTCAAACTGAGTTTAAAATGGGAGGAGCCGGATGATTGACAGCTCTCAGTCGTGTTGCTTTCTTAATTGATCTAATTAATCTTGATTAATGTGACCCGTTTGAAAATGGGGCCCCATTAAGTATTGATCGGTTAGCAGCTTACGCGCGCCACTAAAACCCTGATCGCCGTGGGAACGTCTCACCAGACGCCCCTTTTATGAATGAGGCCGACACATGGCCAATGGGACGCCTGCTCCTCCTCGTCTTCTCTCCGGCCGAGGAGCCGTAATTGAATCTTTCCCCCCGTCAACTGTCTCACCAACACGTTTCGGGCGGGAGATCAATTTTTCATTAGTCCCGACACGGACACCGCGCTTTACAGCCAAGCGGTGGCATATGCACCTCACGTGCGGGTACGTGTGCCACCTCCTTCTTAACTTCTCAACAAAGTGCAGTAGTGGCCTGGTAGTGGCCTATGAACCAGGAGTCCCAGGTTCAAACCCACTTACTACCATGGTGTCCCTGAGCAGGACACTTAACCCTGAGTGTCTCCGGGGGGGGACTGTCCCTGGAACTACTGACTGTAGGTCGCTCTGGATAAGGGCGTCTGGTAAATGGCGTAAATGAGACGGAGCTGAAGATGGACTCGACCCTGTGCAGCTGCCACACGCCCAATCCATAAAATCGCAATTATAAGCAATAACGCTGAAACGGCGTCTTGGTTAAACATCGGCAGGTTTTACAGCTTAATGGCTTCTTATTTTCACCTTCGTTATCTTGCCGCGGCCCATCCCGCCAATTAAGCGCCGCCGCCGCCGCCGCCTCCTCCTCGCTGTATTTATGCTAATCGTTTACGGTTTGATCCAAATTGAGTTTCCGCGCAGTAATTGGTCGTCTTTAAGGCTCCGGTGTCTCCCGGTTAACCTCGCCCCGCCCCGCCCCGCCCTGATCCGTTCCGGCGGCCCGGGGAAGCACTTCACTCCCACTCTGCGTCCCAGCGCCGGCAGGAGTGGTTTCTATTAAAACGGTGAAGATCTAATAACGGAGACGGATCGTCCCGTGCCGCCGCCCGCTGTCCTCGGCGGCATCAACCTCCCCATTAGCGGACGTCTCGGGGTTGGTTAAAGGACGTTGGGGACGCAGCTCGGATCGTCTCGGGGCTGGTTAAAGGACATTGGGGACGCGTCTCGGGGCTGGTTAAAGGACGTTGGGGACGCGTCTTGGGGCTGGTTAAAGGACGTTGGGGACGCAGCTCGGATCGTCTCGGGGCTGGTTAAAGGACGTTGGGGACGCAGCTCGGATCGTCTCGGGGCTGGTTAAAGGACATTGGGGACGCGTCTCGGGGCTGGTTAAAGGACGTTGGGGACGCGTCTCGGGGCTGGTTAAAGGACGTTGGGTACGCGTCTCGGGGCTGGTTAAAGGACGTTGGGGACGCGTTTCGGGGCTGGTTAAAGGACGTTGGGGACGCGTTTCGGGGCTGGTTAAAGGACGTTGGGGACGCAGCTCGGATCATCTCGGGGCTGGTTAAAGGACGTTGGGGACGCGTCTTGGGGTTGGTTAAAGGACGTTGGGGACGCAGCTCGGATCGTCTCCGGGCTGGTTAAAGGACATTGGGGACGCGTCTCGGGGCTGGTTAAAGGACGTTGGGGACGCGTCTTGGGGCTGGTTAAAGGACGTTGGGGACGCAGCTCGGATCATCTCGGGGCTGGTTAAAGGACGTTGGGGACGCGTCTTGGGGCTGGTTAAAGGACGTTGGGGACGCAGCTCGGATCGTCTCGGGGCTGGTTAAAGGACGTTGGGGACGCAGCTCGGATCGTCTCGGGGCTGGTTAAAGGACATTGGGGACGCGTCTCGGGGCTGGTTAAAGGACGTTGGGGACGCGTCTCGGGGCTGGTTAAAGGACGTTGGGGACGCAGCTCGGATCGTCTCGGGGCTGGTTAAAGGATGTTGGGGACGCGGCTCGGAGCTGGTTAAAGGACGTTGGGGACACGTCTCAGGGCTGGTTAAAGGACGTTGGGGACACGTCTCAGGGCTGGTTAAAGGACGTTGGGGGACGCGGCTCGGAGCGTTGTAGCCCCTCGGGCCGGAGCGGAGTGTCCCTCGGCCGCTACAGGCGGGCCGTCCCGTCCCCTGGTTAATTAAGCAGCAGCGGCTGGTTCCGGCAGCGTTTGGACGTTGGGGGGCGCGGCTCCAGGCTGGTTAAAGGACGTTGGGGACGCGTCTCGGGGCTGGTTAAAGAACGTTGGGGACACGTCTCGGGGCTGGTTAAAGGACGTTGGGGACACGTCTCGGGGCTGGTTAAAGGACGTTGGGGACGCGTCTCGGGGCTGGTTAAAGGACGTTGGGGACGCGTCTCGGGGCTGGTTAAAGGACGTTGGGGACGCGTCTTTGGGCTGGTTAAAGGCCGGAGCGGAGTGTCCCTCGGCCGCTACAGGCAGGCCGTCCCGTCCCCTGGTTAATTAAGCAGCAGCGGCTGGTTCCGGCAGCGTTTGGACGTTGGGGGGGCGCGGCTCCAGGCTGGTTAAAGGACGTTGGGGACGCGTCTCAGGGCTGGTTAAAGGACGGAGCGGAGTGTCCCTCGGCCGCTACAGGCGGGCCGGCCCGTCCCCTGGTTAATTAAGCAGCAGCGGCTGGTTCCGGCAGCGTTTGGAGTCTCCGTCCAGGACGGTTTCGGGTGACAGGCGCTGTTTTCCTGCTCTGGCCGTCGGGGCTTTTATGCAAATGGCTGAAAAGTGAGAACCTGCAGCCGCTGTGGCTTTGTTGGACGTCTGAATGAACCGGGACACGGGCTGCTGCCGCCGCCAGAGCCGGGTCAAACCGCCCTCGCCAACGATCAAATTCTGCGGGGACCGGGCCAGGTCGGCTCGGTTCAACACACGGCCAGGAGAACCACGGTGTTTAAAACGTGACCGTACCATTAACGTCCGTGGTTCTTGGTATGTTCAAATCAGGACCACAGGTTCTGTCTCTGGCTGGTGGTCGTCTTCTGGTTCTGTGGACCAGCTGGTGGCGGGTTTGCCGTTAGTGCCGTATAGCTTTTGTAACCAATCATCAGTGGTGTTAGTAGTGGGTGAACCAGAAGACCCAGGTTCAAACCCCACCTACTACCATCGTGTCCCTGAGCAGGACACTTAACCCTGAGTGTCTCCAGGGGGGGACTGTCCCTGTAACTACTGACGTCTGGTAAATGCCATAAATGTAAATGTGTTGGTAGACCCGCCCCCAAATACTAGAGCTGAGCAGGGACTCCGGAACTGTGGGACAGCGGAGTGGAAGTGGAGGTTTGGCCCTCAGGAAAGTGGAGACGGAACCCGGGTTCCTGATCAAAGGGGGAAATGCTGAGGAGACGCGCGTTTCCCCACAGGGGGCACGTACCGGGTCCACACTAAGATGTCGGTGTTCCGTTAGTTAAGCCATGTCCGGAACGCGCTGCACGTTCACCAGTCGTCTCACCGAATCTCTGCCGTTTTCTGCAGACAGAGGACATCGAGGAGATCGCGAAGAGGGTCCAAAACCTGCCCAAAGTGAACAAGAACCGGCAACGCGTTGTGGTTTTCACACAAGGCAGCGAGGACACGGTCGCCACAGTAGGTACTGAACGCCCTTTTCACCCGAAACCTTGAGCACGTAGTGGCGGAGACGCTCCGTTACCGGCGGCAGTGAGTGATTTCGTGGCGCCGCTTGGACGCCGCCGGACCTGTATTGGCTTTCTGGCCATTGTGGAGTAATGATCCTCCGCGTGGGGCCATTGCGCTTAGAGGCATTACCGCCGGGGTCGATGTGTTGTGGTAGAACACACAAAGCGCCGGCGTGGCTATCGATAGATTTGTCAAAGGCATTGGAAGAGGGGTTGGGGGTAAAAATGCACATTTTTCATTCGCTAAGAGCTCTAGATGGTAAATGTGGGCGTGGCCGAGGGTTCACTAATGAAACTGATGGACGTAATTTAGGACATTTGGCATCTTTGATTCAGCAACAGCTATCAGGAAATCTGAAGTGAAAGTGAAGTGATTTTCATTGTGAAACACAGCACACGGTGACACGGTGACACGGTGAAACGTGTCCTCTGTATTTAACCATAATTCTGTATTTATCTTTTGTTTAATTAGCATGTTCTTACGTTCACGACAGATTTTATTTATTATCTAGGCCAAAATCACAGACAATTTGTTCTCAATAGGCTTTGACAGTCCCTACAGTTGACATCTGCCACACTTTGACCTTTTATGCACACATGAACAAAAAAAAATGGAGAATCCTTGAGAGAAGGATCAAGGTTGGTATAAAGTAGTCCAACTTGGTGCATTGGAGAATGTATCTGTCCATGTTTGAAGGTTCTGGACAGTGCAGAGTATGTTTTAACTAGTTCAGTGTCTTGGTCCGTTATGATGATATTGGTAATGTTGTTATGACAATACATCGTAGTCATTGAATATTTTGAATGTGATAAGGAAGAGACGAGGTGAGGTGTAAATGCTGGTCATGTGACAATAACAATGAAATACAGTAGAGGCCAAAAGTGTGGACACCTTCCTATTCAGCGCGTTTTCTTTATCTTCATGACCATTTACGTTGGTAGATTCTCACTGAAGGCATCAAAACTATGAATGAACACATGTGGAGTTCTGTACTTAACAAAAAAAGGTGAAATAAGTGAAAACATGTTTTATATTCTAGTTTCTTTGCTCTGATTACTGCTTTACACACTCTTGGTATTCTCTCGATGAGCTTCAAGAGGTCGTCACCTGAAATGCTTCTCCAACAGTCTTGAAGGAGTTCCCAGAGGTGTTTAGCACTTGTTGGTCCAGCTCACCCCAAACATCTGGACTGGGTTCAGGTCCGGTGACTGTGGAGGCCAGGTCCACACTTTTTGTTAAGTCCAGAACTCCACATGTGTTCATTCATAGTTTTGATGCCTTCAGTGAGAATCTACCAACATAAATGGTCATGAAGATAAAGAAAACACGTTGAATGAGAAGGTGTACAAACTTTTGGCCTGTATTGTGTATCATGTTATATTGTTTAAAAATAAAAACAAGACTAAAAATGGTTTACAAGATAAAAACTAGACAAAAAGTCTCTTCAATTTTGTTGACTTTAAATGAGACGAGACGTTATTTCCTCTCGTTTAAACGCATTATTATATCGTTGCTGTTTCCTGCATCTCCCGTCACAGATGACGTCACTTCGGCAATCACAGCATTAGTTAGATTTCAGGATACTTGTGGTGCTTTATCAGATGGTTGGGAGAAAATGATGAAGCGATCTTTGGACTAACTTTCTTTACAATCATGTGGAAAAGAAAACAGAACGTATGTCAAACACGTAACAAATCAGAATGTCTTCCGTGTCTGGAATGGATGTCGAGTATTCTTGAGTCTATAAGGTAACAATAATATAATAATTAGATAACCTTGTTTTAATTATGAAATGGGTTTGACAAAAATAATGTTGTTTTTGTCTGTTCTTGTTGTACTATATTGACTGAGTTAAATAGAACTTTTGGTTGACTAAAATTAGACTAAAATGTCATTGGTTTTCATTCACTTTAATAAAATATTCATGGCTAATTGGGACTAAAATATGACTAAAATGCTCAGACCAACATGTCTACCGAAGCTTGACTGGACTAAAATGAGTCTGGACATGACTAACGAAGACAAAAAATAAAGACTAGAACTAAGTTTTAAGACAAAAACAGCTATAGACAATGGTCCACGTGAAGACCCCTCGGCCTTCAGTAGTTATAGTGTTGGTGGACAGGTTTAAATCAAGCTCACTTAAAACAAAAAAAAAATTCCCAAATGCAAGAAAACAGATACTTACGAGGCCCCGCCCCTGGTAGTCGTGACTGATTTATAGCCCCGCCCCCAGCCTTCAGACAGAGACCGCACACTGCTTCGCCTTCAGAAGAACGGACGTCACCAGACGATGCCACTGTTTGGAGTCATGGGTGTTCAGCCAGGAATCTCGCAACACAAATGATTAATAGCGGCGTTAAAAAGAGAATGAAATATTACTGCTCTGATAAACGCGATCTGTCGTTTTGTTTGCGCCCGCCCCCCCCCCCGACCGTGGGGGTTTGATGCTGCGTTGTCACATTAAACCCTTTTACGGTGATTAAGGGCAGGAGAGGAAACGTCTCCCGCTCGGGTAATTTGCTGAAAGAGATGTAAATTTCTTTCCCGTTCTCCCCGCCTGGACTTCATTTGAAATGTTAAACCAGCCTTTCAGCGGCCCGTTGAAAGGTGGTAATGAAGAGTTCGCCATTAGCTTCGCCGCTGATGGTCCAAGTTTTCCAGCTTTTAATTAAGATTGTGGCACCCAGGTCTAATAAACCGCCGTTCGGCAGGTCGAGGCGCCTCTGATCGCTAATGAGGGCCGGAGAAAGCCTGAGTCGGCTCCCCGGAGGAGCGCCGCGCCAACGCTGCTTCTCCCGTGGGTGCTTCGCGAAATCGGCCGGTTCTGGAAACCTCACCCCTCTCCACCCCATCACTTGTGAGGACAACGTCCAAACTTACAAATAAGTCTCTTTAACATGCAGCATTTCTCGCATACTTTACTAATGTTACGGCATTTATTTTACGGCTTTAGAGAAATAGAAGCAGGCCGTTTAAAAGGGGGAGGAGCCTGTGGGTATGATTGACAGCTGTCACACCCCCTACATCCTCATTCTGGACTATTTAAAACCCCTCCTGTCAATATGCGACGCGCCCCGGTGTAGCACACTGTCTTCGGTTCCCTACCGTTCTCTGCACTCCTAATACCCCAGGCGTGACCACGCCCACTACCAACACCACTTTATATTATCATTTTTTACATTGAACCTTTGTTTCTGTTACAGGTAAGCACACTTGAAAGTACGTTTTAATTAAAACCAGCGTGCCTCTTTTTCCTCCTTCATAGAGCGAAACATTTTGGGACCACTTTTTAAAATGAGCTCCCAACTCCCACAGGCGCTTATAATTAGAGTAGCAGGTTCCAGCAAATCAGACCAATCAGATTTTATTAAAGCCATTTAATCAAAGCACATATTTACAAATTGATGCCTCGCCAGGAATTGATCTACAAAATCATAATTACAAAAAATAATGTACATGTGTATATGTACAGTGTGGCAGTGAAGTGTTGGTGAGGTGGTCATATTAGTGCTAGATCCTTATTAGGGTGGAGAAGGGCATGTAACTGGAGTTCGGTGATGAGCGCGGCTCATCTTGGAGGTGCAGTTTGTACTTTTGGGTGCTTATAAAACGCGGTTTATGACATTGAGCTGTTCTCTTGTCCTTCCTTGTGGAATTTCTGCAATTTAGCCACTTTATACGAGGAAATAACAGGCTGACTTCAGCCCAGATGGCTGTGCTGGATGTCATTTTATAGTCTAATACTCTTTTTTTTTTTTTTTTTTTGGTCCTGCAGTAATGCGTCTCTTTTTTTGTTTGTTACATAATCGTTGCTCAGAACACATTCATTACCTGCTTTTAATTCATCCGTTCTCAGAATGTGCTCTCTGTCCTTCGTTCTGACCTTCAGCGACCGCGGCTGAATTATTTCCACTAACTTGGCGGGCGGAATAAAATAAAACAAGTCGCTCTGACTCGTGGTGATTTCATAAGGCGTCGGCTCCCTGGCAGCCGCCCGCGTTCGAATGCGGTGAATTAAAGATCTGCCTCAGTTTCATTTTCCTGGGGCCGCTCTTCATTTTGACTTCTTTTTGAATCTGAAACTCGGGATTTGTTGAAGACGTGGCGTTAAGATACCTGAATGTTCATTTCATCAGATGGGATTTCAGACCTCCTTCCTCGAACCTTGAAATTCGAACTCCGATATAACAGGTTCCCGCCTGTAGGTCTGTGGTGGCGTGCTCATGCTAAGGCAATCTAGCTCTTTCTTGGTGATGCATTTTCAGGGGCGGAGTCATGCTGCGCTTGACCCCGCCCCCATGTTCCGGGAGTAATTTTGTGCTGTGCACCTAGAAACAAATCTGAATTTCCTTTTACAGACACTTTAATGGGCTCCTCCTCTCCGGGATCCAGATCTTCACACTCCAAAGTGTGAAGAAATGTTCTCACGATGCATTTTGACCCATAGGATCATTTTGCGAAGGTGCGTCCGCACCTTTCCTGAACTCTGGTTGGTATTTTTGGTTCTTATCGAGGGGGAGGAGCTGTTGGCGCCTGCAGAAGAACGTGCATTAGAATGGATTTATTTTTAGGCTGTCGTGTCAGGCCCGTTCGGTTTTGTGACGACAGTAAACACGCCGGGGCCTTCAAAGAACTTTTATGGAGCCCTTTTCCTCTTAAACGTGACTCACTGGTGTATAAACCAGCGGCGCGGCGCAGGAAGAGCCGCCGGGCTACAGGGATGTTTATACGAGCGCCGCAAGGCCGTAATAACAGAGAAAAGCCGCCGCGCCGTTAACACGCAACTGAACTTAATTACCTGCCGAGCGTCAAGCCGCGTTTCGCACGTTACTAAAGACCCGGCGACCGGCTCTCTGGTCTCCGTAAAGACTGACCGTCCTGGACGTTCCGTAAAAAGAGTCCCGGCGAGCCGCATTCATCAAGTAGAGACGCCACGTCATTAATTAACCCGTCCAGAATATGGAATATAACATAAATATTCGAGAGAAGTTTATTTATTTTGTTTTTTTTTAACAACTTTCTCGTGCATGCAGCAAAATATTTACATTTACGGCATTTACCAGACGCCCTTATCCAGAGCGACTTATATTCAGTAGTTACAGGGACAGTCCCCCCCCCTGGGATGGTAGTAACCTAGTAGGTAACACACTCGCCTATGAACCAGAATAAGGGTGTCTGGTAAATGCCGTAAATGTAAATGGAGACACTCAGGTTAACTTTATGTACACTCTGTATATAGGATTTAGTTATTTGCCTATTTATTTCAGTAGATATAGTTATTTATAAACAGCACAAATTCCACAACTTGCACAATAACACGTACACACATCCTGCATATTGTTGTTGTTTTTTCTACTCTGTACTTGAGAGACACCGTCTACCGGAATCAAATTCCTTGTATGTGCTGCACTTACTTGGCCAATAAATACGATTCTGATTCTGAAGTGTCCTGCTCAGGGACACAATGGTAGTAAGTGGGGTTTGAACCTGGGTCTTCTGCCCGCTAGGCTACTACCACCCATATAATAATATGGGGCAGTGGTGGCCTAGCGGTTAAGGAAGCGGCCCTGTAATCAGAAGGTTGCCGGTTCGAATCCCGATCTGCCAGGGTACCACTGAGGTGCCACTGAGCAAAGCACCGTCCCCACATACTGCTCCCCGGGCGCCTGTCATGGTGCCCACTGCTCACTCAGGGTGATGGTTAAATGCAGAGGACACATTTCACTGTGTGCATCGTGTGCTGTGCTGCTGTGTATCACATGTGACAATCACTTCACTTTTTTTTTAATAACTTGTACACACTGTTGTTGTGCTTGTAACGTAACTTGTACGTACTAGAAGATCGTTTCCGCGGACGTTTGGGGCGTAGCGGGCGCGGTGGGATTGAGTCAGTTACGGTCTGTCTGGAAGTCGCCTTGCGATTTTCCTGTCGTGGTCGGAGAGACCCGCTGGATCACATGACACCGGCGTCTAAGTGAGTGTGGCGGCTCAAGCCTTCATATGCTCTACTTTCTGTGTGTGTGTGTGTGTGTGTGTGTGTGTGTTTTCCCCCACTGTTATCTAGGATTATCTTGCTCTCAAGCTCTCGTCTGTCACAAGTAGAAAGAAAATCCCCCGGTAGAGTGATAAATTCCCGCGCCGTGCATCTTCTTCGATGCGTCTGCAAACGCGGCCGTTATTAACGATGCTGAGCGGCGCCGGATTGGCTGGTGCGTTCGGCTTTATTTACTGATGCTCAGGACGCCGGCGTTGCTTCATTCGCTGTTTACACGCTCCTTACGGCTATTTATTTATGAACCCCTCGCAGTTCTGTCCAGGGTAGCCATGCAAACACCATATTTTACCAGATATCGTCGTAAAATGCACAAAATGTTGTCCTCAGTTTAATAGTTGCCTAAAGGTTGTCCTACTAGATCATTATCAGATCGTATTAATCGTATTAAGATATTAAGATCGTATTATGATGAAGTATGTTTATACATTTTTATGCTTTATACATTTTTTTACATTTTTTTTTTACATTTTTACAGCATTTATCAGATGCCCTTATCCAGAGCGACTTACAATCAGTAGTTACAGGGACAGTCCCCCCCCTGGAGCAACTTAGGGTTAAGTGTCTTGCTCAGGGACACAATGGTAGTAAGTGGGGTTTGAACCTGGGTCTTCTTGTTCATAGGCAAGTGTGTTACCCACTAGGCTACTACCATCCTTTATAGATGTAGATTCAATATATGGGCCAGCGGTGGCCTGGCGGTTAAGGAAGCGGCCCCGTAATCAGAAGGTTGCCGGTTCGAATCCCGACCTGCCAAGGTGCCACTGAGGTGCCACCGAGCAAAGCACCGTCCCCACACACTGCTCCCCGGGCGCCATAACCAAGGTTGATGGGTTAAATACAGAGGACAGGTTTCACCGTGTCACCGTGTGCTGTGCTGCTGTGTATCACAATGACAATCACGTCACTTCACTTTCAATTTGTATTTTCCCTTTATGTGAAGATTTCCTGTCTTTCGACCCACGTTGTGCCTCTCCCTCCCTCCTCCAGGCGATAAAGTGACCAGGTTCCCCGTTGTGGACATCGACCAGAGGGACATCGTGGACACCAACGGAGCCGGAGACGCGTTTGTTGGAGGTGAGGCAGCTTTGGCGCTGATGAAAGGACCGTAATTACAGCGTAATAGAGCGGTTATAACAGCACGGTATGTTAATAATTGAGCGGCTTTTACAGAAACAAGCGCCGCTTTCACACTCGCACTCGGCGAGCGCAGCTAGCGCCTCGCCATTGTTTTCCCGTCTCCGCGTTGTCTCCCATGGCGACAGTCCGGCCATGTGCCAGAAGTGCATCGTATTCCGGGATGTAACTCCGGCCGGGCGGTGCATGGGCCGTGGGGGGGTTTTTTAGGCCAGAAACAGACCAGATCCCTCCTTGGCCATTGTGCCGCGAACACAAATCGTTTCCCGAGACGGCCCCGGCGCCTCTGACATCTGCTAATTAGGTTCTTATACTCGTCTCCTCTCATTTCTCGGCAGGGTTCCTCTCAGAGCTGGTCCAGGACAAGCCGCTGGAGCAGTGCATCCGCGCGGGACACTACGCCGCCAACACCATCATCCGGCGTTCCGGGTGCACCTTCCCGGACAAGCCCGACTTCCAATAACACACACACACACACGCCTCCTCGACTAACGCCTGTGTTCCAGATCGCCCGTGCCTCTTCACCGTTTACCGAGTGCGAGTGCGAGCTAACGTAACCGCCACTCGCCGTTTTCACGTCCGCGTTCACGCGGCGCCTGGAAAAGCGGCCGCTTTCATTTAATGGTTCCTTTAACGGAACAAATTGGTTTTAACTTCCGACGCCGGGGACGTGTCTGTCCAGGCCAGTGGTTCTGATGTACCAAATCGTTTATTTCTACGCACAAAATGCACGGGCACAAGCTGATCAATAAACTGTTTTGTTTGCCACTTTGCGTTCGTCCTCATTTATTGAAATCAGAACATTAATATAAAAGAACTTTTTTCACGTGAAGTGACCGAGCGTACCAATGCTTGGATTGCATGTTATGTTTACTAGTCGCGGGCCTGAGCCACCGCTAGGTGGCGCTGTGTTCGTTCAACAGACGAAGAAGACGAATTTCCCTCCCGTTTTCGGTAGTTTTGGTCCACAACTCCGCGCAGGACTGGACGATTTGGAGATGAAATGTTGTTTCGTTGTTTTAGTATATTGCGACCCGTTTTGTCTTTTCTTGCCGATAACATTTTAAACGTTAATTATTTTGTTCACGCCTCAGATGAATGTGAATATTGTTGGTAGGTTTTTTCTGCCCTTTAATCCTGTCAGGTTCCCAGTCCAAGGGTCTTTGGTGGCGGTTAAGGAAGCGGCCCCGTAATCAGGAAGCGGCCCCGATCCGCCCAGGTGCCACTGAGGTGCCACCGAGCAAAGCACCGTCCCCACACACTGCTCCCCGGGCGCCTGTCATGGTGCCCACTGCTCACTCAGGGTGGTGGGTTAAATGCAGAGGACAAATTTCACTGTGTGCAGTGCTGCTGCGTATCACAATGACGATCACTTCCACTTCACATTAAAACGAGGCGTCTGCACCAGAACACGAGCACAGGGGTGAAGGGGTGCGGTCGGGAGCAGGGGTCCGAACTGGTCCCCGTGAGCCGGATCCTTCCGGAAACGAATTAATGCGCGTATGCTAATGCCGGTGGGTGTGGCGGCCAAATTGTAATTATCAGCTTAGTGGCTTTTATTTTTCTCAGCTGCATTTCTTTCTTTCTTCCTTTTTTTGTGGCGTCGCGCACGGATCCGGTTTGAAAAGGGCCGCACTTCTGATTGGACGAGCCCGGGCTCCGTGGCAGCTGGTTCATTTTCCGCTCAAGGTGACAGATGGCGGAACACAAACAGGGAAAAGCTGGACGGCTCCCCGGCTTTATTTCCTGAGAAAGCCGGAGCGCCGCCGCTGCCTTTCACCCCGATTCCCCAATTCTGCAGCCTCCCTCCGGCTCGGCTCGGCGCGTGGACGGGGCGCGGGCGGCGCCGCTGGCCCCTGCAGATGGGGGGTGGCATCCGCGGTGTGGCATTTGGCAGAGGGAGGCGTGGGGGATGGGCCCTGCTGGGGCCCGGGTGACATTCATTATATCTGGACACAGATGTCTTTTGTCACTCCTGACATGAATCCTAACTGCATATGACCGACGTGGGCTTGTCAATCAGCGTTGTGGTGACGACGATGACACCGCCACCACCGTCATCGTCCAGCAGGACCTCAGCTGGCAAGTGAACATCGTCTGACGCCAAAGTCTCAGTACGTTTCATTAAACACCAGGGTCTTTATTATTATAATGCGAGAAAATGTGAACTTTTGAAGTGTGAGCAGGTGGCAGGTGGACGTGAACCCTCTCATCAAATCTGTGATGGTGGCCCAGCGTTGGTCTGATAACGACTGATGGAGTCTCGCCTGGGTCATTATATGTTTATTAATTATAATAAAAAGGTTAAGCTTCTGGAACATGTATTAATTTGGTGAAATGTCCCTTTTTTGGGGGGGGGGGGGGGCAGCGTGGTTTAGTGACCCCTTGTAGTACGTTGGATGTCACTGTCGTGCCTCTCGAGGGCGCAGATAAGTGACACAGACAAAAAAACGCTCCACCTGTCTCCACGCCGAGCCGATTATCGGAGTTCCGATTATTTTACTGCCCAAAAAAATCGATCAGCGACGGCGCACGACAGACAGAGAGAGAGATAGAGAGAGAGTGAAGAGGGGGGGGGGGGGTCACATTCGTGCGGCTTGCATGATGAACCCTCTCAAGACGCCGCGTCCCTCTGATCTGCGACAATAACCCGGGGACCCACTCTGTCGCCACGTAGATCACCCCTTCAATTAGTTCGTCTCAATCAGGTCCGCCAGACAGGACCGATGTCGTGGAAAGGGGGGGGGGGGGTTTATCCCCTGAAACGAAGAACGGATCTCAGGGAAAACTTGCAGAAGGTAAAAAAAAAAAGGAGAGAGAGTGAAGAGAGAGAGAGAGAGAGAGAGAGAGAGAGAGAGAGAGGAGGAAAACTAGCAGCTCCGCGGCCGCACGCCACTTCTGTTTTCGTGCATGCTGCATGTCTGCGTTTCTTTTTTCTTTTTCTTTTTTTTAACAATTCACCCCGAGAACGACACGCGTTCGCGGGAAAGACGGATATCAGCAGCGGCAGAAGTGGATTATGCGCGTTCGGCGGCGGACGGATATGGATTATTACCCCCCTCCTCCTCCTCTCTCGCCCCGACGGGGGCTCGTTTCTCCCCCAGGAAATATTCAGATTGATAAATCGTAAATGCCGAAATCGCTGGTAGGTTTTTAATACGGTTACGGTCCGGCTGAGCGGATTCCTTTCTTTCTTTCTGTCTTTCTTTCTTTTTTTTCCCACCCCGGTGCAAGTTGCGAAGAGCCTGCGCGGTTCCGTTCTTAATACCAGCGTCCATATGTGGACGTGCGTGTGTGGCTGTGCGTGGTGCTTTATAACCGCATTTTACTGCTTTATTTAACCTCGGAATCACTGCGATCGCTCCGACTTGGGCCGGTTTCGCGCCGAGCCGCTTTCGGGCCTTTTTTTAATCGGCGACCAGCGACTAACCGGTTAAACTCGCGGCGCCGAAACGTCGCGGCGTTTCGTCGCGTTTCGTTTCTGTCGTTCTTTTGGCGTCTTTTCCCCGCCGCGCTGTCAAAATACGATTAGCGCGACAAAGTGTCTCCATTACGCGCGCTGGCGGCTTCGGGGGGCGGGGCGTCGGCAGGAAGTGACAGGCCGCGCAGCCAATCCCCGCCCGCTCGCTGATTGACGCGCCGTTTATCAAACCAGGAATCTGATGTGGCTCTTTTACAGCCAGTATTAAAGTCGGTGGGCAGGGCGCGTCGGCGTGTAGGTGAGCTTTAATGAGGCTCCATTGGATTGTAATCAGTGTCATGTCGGATTCACGTAAACTACAACATTGTAACAAAATGGCGACGGTGTCGGGCAGCGGCGACTCGGCGCAGCCGGGCTGCTGACGGCGCCACAAGGTTCGGTCGGTTTTCCTCTTATTTTGCAACATTTAGTCGCAGCGTGGACGTAGACGTGCTAAATCGCTCCGTTTAGTTAAAAAAAACGAGTTTGACGTCCGCCGCTAAAACTAAGCGTCGCTTGTTTAACTGGCGTTAGCATTTATGCTAACGGCTAGCGGTGCTGTGCATTCCGGCTCTGCTCCGGGAGTCGAATCTTTCGACTCGGATCACTTTACAGATTTGAATCGTTTGAATACCAAAGGTCTCCAGAAGTTTACATTTCTGCAGTTTCCGCTATTTTAATTACGTTACAACACTAATGATCAACGTTTTGCCAATGCACGTGCAAATACACACATGCACAGAGCGTTTAGACGTCCTGCTGTCAATTCTGCTTTTTTACGATTTCATGTTGTCTTTAGTCAAACTAAATATTAAATTTCATACTTAGTTGGCTGCTGTTAGTTGACTGGTTATGTAAATGGTTACGTGAACTTTGTAAACATCGAGAACTTTCCGGCGATGCTGTTTTGCACGTCGAAATGAAGCGGCGTTGGGGGAGCGCGCTCGTTCGTTTGAAGGAGTCGGTTCAGCTCGCTCGCCAAAAAGAGCCGTTCGCTCGCTAGCGGCACGTAGCTAGCAGCTAGCTGGCGAAACTGCACCCGAGCGGCCGACCCGTCGGCGCAAGTCCGCGGTCAGCCCGGTTCCGTTGGCGGCAGGCGCCGCAGCCAGCTCCGGTCGGGAGCGGCCAGGTGTCGGCGGCGGCCGCCGAGCGAGTCCGGCTCTCCCGAGCCCAGGCTAACGCTAGCTAGCCGACTGCTACATACCCGCGGTCGGCCACTGTGGACCCGAACCGACCCGAACCCTCCGGCCGCGGTACGGGTGCTTTTCGGGGGTTGATCAGGTGTGTGTACTGGGTCTGCGGGTCACCTGCCGGATCGCGGTCCGACGGGCACCTTCCTCGGCCTCTCTGTGCCACTCTGTCGAGCATTAAAGTGTCGTTTACTCTCTGTGTTCGGTTGGAACCGAACATAAGTATTTTTTGACTTTATATTTGTTGTATTGTGTGACTGCTGGTTGTAATATCTGTCGCGTTTCCTTCTTTTTGCAGGTTGAACATGCACGCTGGTGTCTTGTGTAGATGAGCATCCCGACCGCGGAGGAATTTATCGTCCTTGTGCAACACGTTGTGGGATTAAGCGCATGTTTCGGATGGGGATGTATTGACGGCCGGGAGGAGGGGTTATTTATGGATCGCCTTGTCCTGCTTCTCGCCCTCCAATCATGGTGAAACTCGCGAACCCTCTGTACACGGAGTGGATCTTGGAAGCAATACAGAAGATCAAGCGGCAGAAGCAGCGCCCGTCGGACGAGCGGATATGCCACGCCGTGTCCGCGCTGCGCGGCCTGGACAAGAGCGCCGTCCTGGAGCAGTTGGAATTAAGCGTCCTGGACGGCGCCGTCCTCAAGGTTACCAACAAGGGCAGCGCGTCGTACAAAGACCCGGGCCACGCCGGGCGGATCGCGTCGCACAATCACGTGGCGGCCGCCGCGCCGTCCAGGGAGTCTACGTGGAATCCCAGCGACCTGCGGCACGTGGACTGGAATAGGGTCCTCAGGCGGGCCATCGAGGGCCTGGACGACTGTCACGGCTCCTCCCTGAAGAACATCGAGAGGTTCCTGCGGACCCAGGACGACCTGTCGGGCGTCATGGAGAACCCGGCGTTCCGGCACCGGCTGCGGCTGGCCGCCAAGCGGGCCGTCAGCAGCGGCCGCCTGGTGAAGCTGGGCCCGCGGTACCGGATGAGCGGCGCCGGCGGCGAGGACAGGGGGCTGAGGGGACTGAGCCTGGCGCCGACGTCCGTCACGCTGCTTCCGCACGAGCGCGACCAGGTAGGCCTTCCCGACCCCTGACCTTTGACCCCTCCCACCCCCGAAAACACGCCAGCTTTTTTTTCCCCGGCGCCTGACGTCACCCCCCCCGGACGTGTCCCTCGGCGGGGCCGCGCGCCCGTTTTAGAGGTGTGAACTGTGAGCAACTGCTGGGATCGACTTTTCCGTGACGCCGATCCGGTTTCCTGCCGGTCCGGTGTCTGCGCGGCCGAGAAGCTTCGCCCGGCGTAAATAACTCCGTTTAGTCTTCGCCCTTGCCTCGGCAGGGGGGTCGGAGGTCGTCCAGTCGGCTCACGTGACCCCGGGGCCGCTGCGGAAGTCGGGCGGAGTGGAAAATTCCTGGACGGTGGCACCGCTCGCTCGTTTGGAGGACCGCCGGGCGCTTCGGAGAGGAACGGGTTACGTAACCGGAGCGGCGGCCTGGTTTTTACCAGGTGTCCCCTTTCATTCCGCGGCCGGTACCGGCCACCCCGGCAAAAACCAGGCCTCTACCTGAGCGGGACGGTCCGGGCCTTATTATCGTGTCCATCAGCCCACTTGACCTTTTTGACCCCGCCGAGGGTCCTGATGGGAGGCGGCGTAGGCTGGTAATATATTCCACCGCGCTTTCGTTTGTAACGTTGTGAGACTTTTCAGTGGCCGTAATGCTGGTCTCCGGAACGTTCCGCGGTACATTTCCCGGCGTGTTTTTTGTAGGTTTACACACTCCGTACTCGAACTTCTAGACGCATTTTGGTTTCCGTATTCGCCCGCTGCGTCGGGAAGGTGCCGTAGGACCGCGGCTCCTCTTCGTACGTTAATTGGCCGTAGACTCGCCGTTTGAGTGCTATTGATAAGGCTGTTTGGGGAAATGGAGCGCTTATTGATCGGCCCCTGAAGTGCCTTCTCGTGGTGGCCGATCGATTGGCCGGTGGCAGCGGGGCAGGGCGTCCCGGTCCCTCGTTCTCTTTTCTCCAGTCCGTCGTAAACCCGGTTCTTCGTGAAGTGTCGGTTCGGAAATATTACCGCGTCCTTAAACTGTGATTATTAGGCCCGTCCGTCGATGTAACGAATGAAGTGTCAGCACGGAATTAATTTAATTGGTGCTCCGCCGCGGCGGAACCTCTCTGCCATTACGGCGCCTGTCCGTAGCGGATTGTCCGAAGAGTGGATCATAGATGCGCGTTCTTATGGATTTTAGTTTTAATGCTCTCTCTCTCTCTCTCTCTCTCTCTCTCTGTAGACCCGGGCCGACCCGATTCCGATATGCAGTTTCTGTCTGGGAACAAAGGAGTCCAACCGGGACAGGAGACCAGAGGACCTCCTGTCCTGCGCCGACTGTGGGAGCAGTGGTAAGCACTCCGACCCCTGACCCCTCTCTTCTCCTGTTCAAGTAGTCAAAGCAACTGTCCTCTGAACTCCACGTTTTACCGTAAAAACGTATTTAAAAACATGTTTATTCACCAAAAAAAAAACCTGCAATATGACGTCCAACAAAGCGCTTCGGCATTTACACGTAAATAAAATGCGCATTTCATGCAAATAACTTCACGGTTGACCTCAGCATAAACGTATTAAATAAATAAACATCGTGCGGCCGGGAATGTGTCCAGGACGACTGGAACGATGGTGATAAACGCACGCTTTGAATCGGCTGGTTTGTTCGCTGCTTTTCTCCATTTACATTTACGGCATTTACCAGACGTCCAGAGCGTCTTACAGTCAGTAGTTACAGGGACAGTCCCCCCCTGGAGACACTCAGGGTTAAGTGTCCTGCTCAGGGACACGATGGTAGTAAGTGGTATCTGAACCCGGGTCTTAGGGTTCGTGGACGAGTGTCTCACCCGCTAGGACACTACCACCCTTGTCCCTGACGCGAGTTGTTGACTGCGAGTCAAGTTGGTCGGCGCGTTGGTTCTTACGCGAGCGTATGTGCGCACGTGCTCGGAACCGAGCGGTCCAGACTCGGCGCGGTCGGCGTCTTCGCATGGACGCTGCGTTGCCGTACGAAAGTCCCGTCTCGACCGGACACGCACACCCAGAAACGCGAATCGTCCACCATTCCGCATGTTCTAGCGGATTCCGCGGTTCGATGTTGATGTGTATGATTCCGTACGGATTCGGTGCAGATCGTAATTGATTATGCCGCGATCGCGCTGCTCGGTACGTAAATTCTGTTCGGGTTTTTCTCCAGTGAGCAGAAGAAATTGCCGGCGTTCCGTCCTCGCTCGCCTGGCGCCGCGGGCGTCCGAACCGGCAGTTTTTCGGCCGTTTGTGGTGTCAGGTGTGCGCGGACTGAACGCCGACCGCTTTTTCCCGCTCGCCGGATTAAACCAAAGCGTGACGGGCTGAACGGCGCCAAGCAAACGTCACGACAAGTAATGTGGACGGTTTGTGGGACGCGTCGATAACCGAGGCATTAATAATCGTAACCGTGCGGTGAGACCAGCGGAGGGTCCGCGTCCCCCTCCGGGACATCCTACGACGCACGTCCCGGGTCGCCGGGCTCGATAGTCGCCGACGGTGACGGGTCGCGCCTGTCCCGTCTGTATCAGAGGCCTCGTAAAACCATCGCGGGTAACGGTCTGCTAATCCGCCGGCGCTAGTGAGGCACGGCACCGGTTTGTTTTTTGCGCCGCGACCGATATTCCGTTTTAATGATCCCGCCCTTTTGTTCTCCGCGGCGCTTTGCCGGTTGGACGTGGGGTCTTTTTGTTTTTCGAGGGGTGGACCGGGCGTCCCTTCGCCTCGCCGGATCGGTGCCATTTTTGTTTTTGTTGCCGACCAAATTGCCCACCTCTCCGTTTAAACTACCGTCCCCCGTCCCTCTCTCTCTCTCTCCCCCTCTCCCCCTCTCTCTCTCTCTCTCTCCCTCTCTCGTGCGGCCCAGTTATTGTAAATGGCACGCGGAGCGGCGGCGGCGGCGAGCCGGGTTACGCGTTCGGTTCGCCTCCCCGCTGGAAGACAGCTGTCGTGCTTTTTATTTGCGCGCGTTTTCACCGCCAACGCATTTCTGCCTCATTAAGATGAAATTATCTTTAATTAGCCGCTCGTGCGCGCGCTCGTTGTGCCGCTTTTAGCCGCGGCCGGTGGGTTCGGCTGATGCGCTCGGTGGCCTTGCGGTTTGTCCGGTTGCAGTTTATTGAACTCTCTTCACACCCTGTAGTATTATGTATTTTTGTGTGTGTGTGTGTGTGTGTGTGTGCTTATTATATCTTAGTGAAGTGATTGTGATGCACAGCACACGGTGCACACAGTGAAACGTGTCCTCTGCATTTAACCATCACCCCTGGTGAGCAGTGGGCGGCCATGACAGGCGCCGGGGAGCAGCGTGTGGGGACGGTGCTTTGCTCGGTGGCACCTCGACGGATCGGGATTCGAACCGGCGACCTTCTGATTACGGGGCACCGCCACCCCACTACTGCCCTTAGTGGGTTAAGCAAATGTCTGCCAGTGTGAGCCTGAACCTTCCCGTCTCTCCCGAAGGGCACCCGTCGTGTCTGAAGTTCTCCCCCGAGCTGTCGGCGAACGTGAAGGCGCTCAGGTGGCAGTGCATCGAGTGCAAGACCTGCAGCTCCTGTCGAATACAGGGCAAGAACGCGGTAAGTCCGCCTCCATCTTGACCCGTGGGGGTCGCCGCGTAGCGGTCCGCTGACCCCACGGTCAATCCAGCGCCGCGCGTTCTCAAGCCCACTCTTCCGCTTCAGGAGGACATGCTGTTTTGCGATTCCTGCGACCGCGGGTTCCACATGGAGTGCTGTGACCCTCCCATCTCGCGGATGCCTAAAGGTGAGCGTTCCGGGTTCCCTGGTGTGGGCGGGGCTTGTCACGGCGACCTCGGCGTTGACGAAGCCATGGTCGGTGTTGTTTTTCTTTCTCCAGGCACGTGGATCTGCCAAGTCTGCAGGCCGAGGGAGAGGGGGCTGTCCCTGCTGCATAAGAAGGCCAATCAGATCAAGCGGCGCTACGCCAAGCCAATGGGGAAAGCCTGCAAGAAGCTCAAGCAAAGAATGTAGGTGGCTCCCGGCAAACGGTGCGTGTGCGATGAACGCCGGCTTCCGGGAGGTGTGTTCTCACGCTTGTGATCTGCCCGTAGGTCTATATCCAGGGGTGACGGCTCCATGATTGCACTGGCAGGAAGGGGGTCACCTGGTAGGGGTCAATCAATCACAGTCTGTACCACACTCTCATCTGCTCATGCCGCATCTGTGAAGGATGTCCGAAGCAGATTGGCTGCCGCAGACCCCGGTTGGGCGGCCCGTTTCACCCCTCCCCCCACAAACTCCACCCCCACTTCCCACACCCCCCCCTTCACGCCCGCACCCGCCTCCGTCCCGGCCGCACACACGGTTAACAGGAAAACCAAAGGGCTCATCGACGGCCTCTCCAAGTTCTTCACGCCGTCGCCGGTGGGCCGCAGGTCGCGGGGAGACGAGTCCGGCCCCGCCCGGCCCGGCCGACCCAGGAAGCCACGCCTCCCGAAGCTTCCGTCCAGCCACGAGTCTGCCTCCCCGTGCTATAGCCTGTCCCTCGTCCCCCCACCGGCCGAGCGTAGCCCCCCGACCTCCCAGTCCGCCCCCGCCACGTCCCCCAACAGCTCGTCCAGTCAGTCTAGCGCCCCGTCCATAGGCAGCGTCTCCACCAACAGCCAGCTGAAGGGGCTCTTCGACGGACTCTCGCATATCTTTACCACTCAGGGACAATCTCGGAAAAAGGGACTCCCAAGTTACGCCCCGCCCAAGCGGGGGCACCACCGCGCAGGGCAGTCGCCGCGGACCCCCGCCGACAGCTCCGCCCCTAAGCTGCTGGGAAAGAAGCCTGTTAAGAGCAGGCTGCTGGCCCTCCCTCCGTCTGCATCCGGGTGGGGCGCGCCCAGGGGCCGGCCCTTTAAGACGGTCGCCCACTTCCTGCGTAGCCCCTTCCTGAAAAAGCACCGGCTGCTAGGCAGGTTAAAATATAGGCCCTTCTCCGCTCCGAAAGGGAGCCCCCCTCCGGAAACGGGCGCCAAGACCAGCGGGCGCGGCGACGATGGTAAGAAACGGCCGGGCGCCCCCGGCCCCGGGCTGCACGTCCTCGAGAGCGGGCGGCTTGCTGCCGCCGCTCGCGACTCTTCTCTCATTAACCCTCTCCGACCCACCCGGCGGGAGCTGCCTTCCCCGCCCCCCCCCTCCTTCTGCTTTTTACCGTCCTCTACTCTCATCAACCGCTCGACTAACCCCAGGTTTACGTTCTTGGTTTACTTTCTCACTGTGCTTCTCGTAGTGCATGGCCGAGAGACTCCGCCTCTTCCTCACGCATCGCTGTGTATGTGCTCCTCCTCCCATGCCCCGCCCATCCTTAACCACGCAGATATCATCAGTCACCTCGGCAGCCTGACTCAACATTTCATCATTAATCTCAATTCGGTTTGCTAATTAAAACCCCGGTATCCCTCATAACTAATGAGGGGGTGTGGTTTACTCACCGGGCGAGAAACGGGAAGGAAGTGGAGTTAAAGTGTCTGTGCGGTGGACCCGAGGACGGGTAGCGTTGCTCGGCTCTGTGTGGAGTTAATGTGCGGGTGAATAACGCCGCTCCTTCCGCCGAAACAGGCAGCGAGGGCCAGTGCCAGAGGCGGCCCGACGCCCAGGCGGGATTCGTGGCCGTTGCTAAGGAGCACGTGACTGAGGAGGATGTGGAGCTGTTCCGACGGGTGCAGGAGATCTCCGCCCAGGTGAGGAGCAGCGGTGTGATGTTTGGAGGGATCGTGGCACCAGAAAATACCTTTTTTTTTTTTTTTTTTTTTATAGCATATTTTATACTTTTATAGGTAATAAGTGAAAAAGTTGAAAGTGAAGTGATTGTCACGTGTCATACACAGTGCATTTAACCAAAGTTTGGACACCTTCTCATTCGATGTGTGTGTTCTTTATCTTCATGACCATTTACGTTGGTAGATTCTCACTGAAGGCATCAAAACTATGAATGAACATGTGGAGTTCTGTACTTAACAAAAAATGGTGAAATAAGTGAAAACATGTTTTATATTCTAGTTTCTTTGCTCTGGTTACTGCTTTGCACACTCTTGGCATTCTCTCGATGAGCTTCAAGAGGTCGTCACCTGAAATGCTTCTCCAACAGTCTTGAAGGAGTTCCCAGAGGTGTTTAGCACTTGTTGGTCCAGCTCACCCCAAACCATCTGGACTGGGTTCAGGTCCGGTGACTGTGGAGACCAGGTCTCTACTTTTTGTTAAGTACAGAACTCCACATGTGTTCATTCACGCGAGACTCTGAAGAACCAGCGAGTTCACTAATGATCTAGCAGCCAACTCCTACTTGTGACTAGACTGCTTTATGAGAATTTAATTCTTATTCTCTGGTTGTGTGTATGTAGAGATCCGGGAGCCCTCTGAACCCAGACACCGGTGGGCCGTACCCTGCGGTCATCGAGTTTGGCGCGTATGAGATTCAGACGTGGTACTCGTCGCCGTACCCGCCCGAGTTCTCCAGGTACGGTGATCGCGGCAGGGCCTTTCTGCACCGTTTCCTGACAAAGGGACGAGGAAAATAAACTCTTGTCGCTCTTCAACAGGTTGCATAAGCTTTACTTGTGCGAGTTCTGCCTAAAGTACATGAGAAGTAAGAACATCCTGCTGAGACACATGAAGAAGTGCGGATGGTTCCACCCGCCGGCCAATGAGATTTACCGAAAGGACGATCTGTCTGTGTTTGAGGTCAGCCTCGTTGGCGCGTCATGGATCCTTCCTCCGTGTCAGCGTGGTGTTCCGCTTGTTCTCAGTTGTCCTGTTTTTGCTGAGCAGGTGGACGGCAACATCAGCAAAATATTCTGCCAGAACCTCTGCCTCCTGGCCAAGCTGTTCCTGGACCACAAGACCCTGTACTACGACGTGGAGCCGTTCCTCTTCTACATCCTCACCCAGAACGACGAGAAGGGCTGTCACCTCGTCGGCTACTTCTCCAAGGTGAGCTGAGCAAGGCCCCGGGTGGGTGTGGGCGTGTCAGACGGCGAGCTTCATCTCCGCTCTTCCTCCTCCTCCCCGCAGGAGAAGCTCTGCCAGCAGAAGTACAACGTCTCCTGTATCATGGTGCTGCCCCAACACCAGAAGCAGGGATTCGGCAGGTTCCTGATCGATTTCAGTAGGTTCCTCTGGACCTCCTTCAAACAAGTCTCTCCATCTCCATTAAACATGTTGTCGGTCTAGTTATTTTGCCTAAATACAAATACGACTTCTCATAACTGCATAATTCTCACTTGAGTGAAAGTGTTGTGATGCACTGCAGCACAGCACACGGTGAAATGTGTCCTCTGTATTTAACCATCACCCTTGGTGAGCAGTGGACACCATGACAGGCGCCCGGGGAGCAGTGTGTGGGGACGGGACCATCAAGGGGACCCCAGTGGCGCCTTGGTGGACCGGGACTGCGTACGGGCCCGCTAGGCCGTCACTGCCCCTCGTTATTGATTACCGAACGGAAATAACTTCCAGTTGGAGGTCCGAATCGGTGTCTGCGATGGTACAAATTTAGCATTTTTAAATGGCTGCTTTTGGAATTTGAGAGGGTGAAGGCCTGGCGAGCGTCGCGGAACCTGCAGCATCGTGACGGATCTTCTCGGAGCCCCAGGCGACGGCCGGAACGCTTTGCGGCATTTAGCGGAGTGATTGAGACGCTCTTGTCCCGTGGTCTTTTGTTAGCTCAAGGCTCTGTCTTTGATGGGATCTGGAGTATCGTGTGTGTGTCTTTTGTAAGAGGTGTAATGAGACGGTTTGGTTTTGGTTGCGCCGTGGGGAGATATGAGAGCGTTCTGATGACAAAGGAGGAGATTAGGGGGAGATTGAAGGCTCGCCGCTCTCCACTACATGAGAGCTTTATTGGGGAATGTGATTAGATCCCTTTATTTAACTCTTGTAGAGGGTTTTTAACCGTTCTTTAATCAACTAATTGGCACGTGACGTGATTTCTTCCCAAAACGCACCTCATTATTCCTTGTTTGGGAACAGGGCGTGTCAGGAATGAATTTTTTTTTTTACTTTAATGTCTCCTTTTTTTTGAAGGTTACCTTCTCTCGAGGCAAGAAGGACAAGCCGGCTCCCCGGAGAAGCCGCTGTCAGATCTGGGCCGCCTGTCCTACCTGGCGTACTGGAAAAGCGTGGTCCTGGAGCATCTGTACGAGCAGGCGGAGCGGCGCGTCAGCGTGAAAGGCATCAGCAGGGCCACGGGGATGTGCCCGCACGACATCGCCACCACGCTGCAGCACCTCAACATGATCGACCGGCAGGACGGCAGGTGGGCCGCCGTAGGCCGGCCTTCATTTCACCGGCAGGCTCGTTTTAGTCTAGTCACTTTTCAGTCTGAGCCTTTTAGTCAATTATCCGTGAAAATTTTAGTCTAGTTTTTAGTATTTTAAGTATTTTTGTTTCTTTATTTCTTTCTTTTTTCTAACAGAGTAGAACAGACAAAAACAACATTACATAACTAAAACAAGGTTATCTTTTAGTATTTTACTGCTACCTTATAGACTCAGGACACGCATACTAGACATCCATTCCAGTGGCTGCATTTCTCCCTGTGACCCGCATTCGGTTTTCTTTTACACTTTATTGTGAAGAAAGTGCCCGAACGGTTGCTTCGTCTTTTTCGCCCAGCCACCATATAAGCATTCTGAAATTTTAATAATGCAAGAATAGAACAGGACTTGAGGAAGTGACCTCATCTGCGACAGAAATACTGCAAAATAATAATAACGCGATTAATCGAGAGGGAGTCGTCCCCCCCCCCCCCCCCCCCCCCCCATCCACCGAAATGTATTTTATTTTGGTTTGTTTTGTTTAGTCTCGTTTTTATTGGTCAGCAACATTACAGGAAATATTTCGTTACAGTTAGTCACATGTTCAGCATGTTTGTCACGTCATGAAGGTTCATTGACTAACATGTTTTGTTGACAAAAACCACACTAGTCTTATGGGACATTACAAGATGAGTCTGAACTTTAAGGGGCAGTGGTGGCCTAGCGGTTAAGGAAGCAGCCCCGTAATCAGAAGGTTGCCGGTTCGAATCCCGACCCGCCAAGGTGCCACTGAGGTCCCCTTGATGATGGTCCCGTCCCCACACACTGCTCCCCGGGCGCCTGTCATGGCGCCCACTGCTCACTCAGGGTGGTCGGTTAAATGCAGAGGACAAATTTCACTGTGTGCATCGTGTGCTGTGCTGCTGTGTATCACAAGTGACAATCACTTCACTTTGAGTGAAATTGACTCCAAAATGAAAGTGTTTCACTATAAGAATTATTCCCCCAAAACAGACCAAGAAGGACTATTCGAGCTTCAAATGTTGCGTTTTTTTTTTTTTTTTTGTTGTTTAATTTGTTAGAAAAATCTGACGTGAATTCAATGACTAATCCTCAATTTCAAGGTCTTTTGCACATTCAAAGCTGAAGAACCCTTGATACCAGCTGAATTTGCAGCACTCCAGTGTAAATTGTGGTTCTATATATTTTTTATTGTGTTTTGTTTCGTTTTTTTTTGCGCTTTGTCATTGTCACACGGTGAAATGTGTCCTCTGCTTTCAACAATCACCCTTGGTGAGCAGTCGGAAGCCATGACAGGCGCCCGGGGAGCAGCGTGTCGGGACGCTCAAGTTAAACAACGCTGCTTATTGTGCCAGTGGCACCTTGGCGGCTCAGGATTTGAACCGGCAATCTTCTGATCACCGGGTTCGCTTCCTTAACCTCTAGGCCACCACTGGCACACTACGAGGCGGTTTGTTAACCGAAACCCAGCCTTGTATTCCTGCTCTTAATGATCCCGTTTATACCGACGTGCCCTATGGCCTCGGCAGAGCAGCTTCTAATGAAGTTGTGGCATAAACGGTCTAATCTCGTTCGAACTCTGCTTCTCCCGTGGGCAGGGTGGTGATCGTCCGACGGCTCCGGCTGATCCTGAAGCACGTGGAGCAGCTGCGGGCGCGGCCTCGGCAGTACGAAGTCGACCCGGACTCGCTGCGGTGGTCACCTGCGGTGTCGCTCAACGCCATGCTGTCCGAGGAGGAGCGCGAGGCCGAAATGGACGTACGTGTGATGATGCCACCATAACGTGACTCTGAATATTTAATAGTTTTAACTATTTTCATTTAGCCCATTTTATAATATGTAAACATGCTGTTAATTGATTAATAGTATGTATATGTGAATGTTTTTGTGCTTTTTTTAAAAAAACATTTGCATACATTTAAAAGCACTCTGTAGTGCTTTTAAATGTAAAAAAAAAAAAAAAATGATAATAATTTTATGTTTCCGGTGCTAATAGAGAACCGCAGTCCGGTTTGTTCAGTTTAAGTTCGTTAGAGGTCTAAATGCGTTCGCTGTCGGCAAACACGTAATGACGTGCAAAATGAGCTGAATCGGTGTGGCTGGTAATGAACTGTAAATATTCCCCGAAACGCGCTGCGACAAACACCTAATCAGAACCTCCCGCCGCCGTTTATTAATGCGTTCGTCTTTTCAAAATATAATTACCGCCGGTCTGATGACGACGATGACGATGATGATGATTCTGTGTGTGATCAGGCCGAGCGACTGACTGAACAGGCCAGCTGCTGGGAGAAGGAGGAGCGGGAGCTCTACGTCAGCCACAGCAGCCGGCAGCCGCTCACCAAGGTCCACTGCCGGAACCCGTACCGCCGGGCGAGCCGGCAGAGCAGCGGCGGCGACAGCAGCGGGAGCGACGACGACGAGGACTACGAGGGCGCGCCGCCCATCCTCACCAAGGCGCAGGCCATGCTCGGGGTCAAGAGGAAGGTGAGGGTGTTTCCTGAACCCCGTGTCCTTTTGACTGAAGATAAGTTTGCGCTTTTGTACGAGAACCTCGTTGCAGTTTTAGCGTGCTCGTCCGTGTTGATTAAGGGTGCGCGCCGTCGCCACCAGACCAGATATTTGTAGGTTTCTCTCTTCACCGTTCACGTCCGGGCAGAGGCGTCTGCCGAGTTGCAGCGCTGCCCCCTGCTGTCGGACGCTGTATTACAACCCAGGACGTGCTCTTCTTTTAAAGCTTAAAAAAGAAAGAAAAAAAAGTCAAATGACTTTTTTTTTATATTTTTTGACAAGCAAATGTAATTTTTAAAATTTTATTTATTTATTTTGAGTGGTTCAAATGACTTATGGGTTCGGTTGTGCTTCATGGCTCATTTGTGGCTTTCAAAAGTCTGCTGAGGACAAGCTTGCCCAGGATTTGCGGTTCTGCATGGAGCCTCTGATGCTCTTTCCTCCTCTTGGTGTATGTGGGGATTTTTTTGGCTTCCCCCCCGAAGCTTAAGCTTTTGTAATGAGGCCGCATTCTGAAGGCTCCATTTAAACCATAATTATGCGCTTTTAAAAACATTTGGTGGAAAGAAAGCTGTCTGTTACTGCGTGTGTGTGTGTGTGTGTGTGTACACTTAAGCTCCAACCATGACTGTTCATATTTCAGAGAACAATCAACCTCAAGCGGAAGAGAGGTCGCAAGCGGAAAAGGATCAATAGCAGCGTCACCACCGAGACCATCTCCGAGACGACCGAGGTTCTCGACGAACCGTTCGAGAACTCTGAGGACGAGAGGCCCATGCCTCTTCTGGAACGTTCCAGCAGATTGGGCGAAATGAGTGACGAGGAGAAGCTCACGAGGCCAGCCAAGAGCCGCCGGGGTCGGCCGAGGCGCATACAAACCGGCGAGGACGCTGGCCAGAAACGTCGGAGCGAAGGCAACGCCAACTTTTTTTTGTTCTGTAACATTAGACTCGATGAGTCAGTGCTTCAGCTGACCTGGAATTATTACCGACCCCACAAACCACCGCGCTGTGGTCTGAGAGAACCGATGTTTCGTATCGCTTTTCTAACCATTTATCAGTCTCTCCAGTCCCGATCTCAGCAGTTACAGGGTGCTAGTAGCCTAGCAGGTAACGAACCAGAAGACCCAGGTTCAAACCCCACTTACTACCATCGTGTCCCTGAGCAGGACACTTAACCCTGAGTGTCTCCAGGGGGGGGACTATCCCTGTAACTACTGATTGTAAGGGGGGTGGAGTACTGAAAGTGGGGTTGGTAGTAACCTAGCGGGTAACACACTCAACCCAGGTTCAAACCCCACTTACTACCATCATGTCCCTGAGCAGGACACTTAACCCTGAGTGTCTCCAGGGGGAGACTGTCCCCTGTAACTACTGATTGTAAAGGGGGTGGAGTACTGAAAGTGGGGTTGGTAGTAACCTAGTGGGTAACACACTCAACTATGACCCAGAAAACCCAGGTTCAAACCCCACTTACTACCATCGTGTCCCCGAGCAGGACACTTAACCCTGAGTGTCTCCAGAGGGGGACTGTCCCCTGTAACTACTGATTGTAAGGGGGGTGGAGTACTGAAAGTAGGGTTGGTAGTAACCTAGCGGGTAACACACTCAACTATGACCCAGAAAACCCAGGTTCAAACCCCACTTACTACCATTGTGTCCCCGAGCAGGACACTTAACCCTGAGTGTCTCCAGATAAGGGCGTCGCTCTGGATAAGGGCGACTGGTAAATGATTTGAATGTAAATTAACACATTCAACCGACCCCAATGAATTCTGCATGACCTTACAACTTTGTCTCCTCACCGCAAACTTGGCCAAAAATTTGACCAATAAATAGTAGAAGTGTGAAATGAAACATGGAGAGGGGTACTAATCATACAGATCAGTTTTATTTTCTTAGACATTATTAAAATGGTGGGTGTCAGAGCGTAACCTCTTGTTCTTAATTTAGGTTCTGGCCTTCCAGAGAAGGCAGGAAACCCTCGTCCAGTCAAACGCAAGAAGGGCTGGCCCAAGGGTGTGAAGCGAGGTCCCCCGAAGTGGAGGCTGAAGAAAGAGAGGAAGCTGGGCTTCAAGCTCAACCTCTACACCCCCCCGGAGACGCCGATGGAGGCCGATCACCACATCCCGGCCGAGGAGCCGAGAGAGGACCCGGACGAGCAGCGGGCCACCGCCGAGGAGCGCTGCGAGGCCGGCTCCGCCCCTGGTTCCAGCGCCGCGGACATGGAGCCGCTTCCCTCCGAGCCCCCGAGTCCAGACCTGGCCTCCTGTAAACCCGGCTCGCCTGCGGCGTCACCCGAGGGCTCGCCCGCGGCGTCGCCGGGACACTCCCCCACTCCAGAGGAGAGCCTGAAAGCCCCTGCCTTGGTTGACCATGAACAGGAGGATGCTGAGAACGACCGCGAGGAATCGGAGGACCCCAGAACAATGGCGGAGGATGAGGACGAAGAGGAGGACGAGCAGCCTCGTATCTTGGACGACCAGGACGCGGACGACGAGGACGACAGCCACAACGACTCTGCCGTCACTGAGAGAGACCCGCCCGGCGAAGGGACGAATGAGCCGCCCGGCGCTTTTTTAGGCTCTGGGGACCACAACAATGCACCACTGGCTCCAGATAACCAGGCGGTACCCAGCAGCCTGGCTCCGTCGCCAAGGACGCCTGGCAACCGGGAAGAGATGGCAGCGGAGTTCGGCCCCACTGCCAGCTCGGAGGTTGAGGAGGAGGACGAGGACGAAGAGGAGGAGGAGAACAACATTACCAGTCCTGCTCCTCAAGAGCTCCAGACGCCAGCGGCTCGCTCTTCGCTCAAAGACCCCCCCTTGTGCCAGGAGATCGACTCCGAGACGGCACAAGCGGTTCAGTCCCTTACCCACGAGGCCGAGCAGCAGGATGCCGGCTACCAGGACTGTGCGGAGACCCGCGAAGCCTGCCGGAGCCTGCAGACGGCGCTGGAGGGGGGGTACGCCCAGGTGGAGCAGAGCCCCCAGGTTGCGCCGCCGATGGAGGATTTTGGCCAGTCGGCTCACAGCAGCCCCATCTCGTCCGTCCACTCCCACCCGAGCCAGTCGGTGCGCTCCGTCAGCAGTCCCGCCATCACGGCGCTGGAAGGGGGCTACACGCAGATCAGCCCCGAACACCAGGGCGGCGCCATTTCCGTCCCGTCCCTGCACAACATGGAGACCAGCCCCATGATGGACGTCCCGTCCGTGTCGGACCACTCCCAGCAGGTGGTGGACAGCGGCTTCAGCGACCTGGGCAGCATCGAGAGCACCACCGAGAACTACGAGAACCCCAGCAGCTACGACTCCACGCTGGGTGGCAGCGGCGGCGGGGGCATCTGCGGCGTGGCTTCCACTCAGAGCAGCTGCTCCTACAGCGGCCTCGCCCAGAGCGGCCTCGCCCAGAGCGGCCTCGCCCAGAGCAGCTGCGCCGTCACCCAGCAGATGGCCAGCGTGGGCGGAGGGTGCGGCCTGATCCAGCCCAACGCCCTGAGCTCGCCGCAGCACTGCAACGTCAAATCGCCGCAGGCCTGCGTCGCCGAGCGGCCGCCCAGCACCAGCCAGCACAGCCAGCTCGTCCCGCACGGGCCACGCCCCCAACACGGCCCTCCGTCGCAGCACGCCCCTCAACCCCAACACCGGCAGCACGCCTCGCAGTCCCAGCACGCGCCGCACCTGCACCACCAACACGCGCTACACGGCCACGCCCAGCACGGCCTCCACTTCCCCCAGCAGCAGCAGTGCGCGCTGCCCGGCAACTTCTCCGCCCCGGTGCAGCTGGCCGACATCTCGGAGTCGGGCGGGGCCAACCTCAGCCTCTACGAGCGCTTTAACCAGGGCGAGTACGGAGGGGGTCATTACCCCCAACCGTCGGCGACCTTCAGCCTGGCGAAGCTCCAGCAGCTCACCAACACGCTGATGGACCACCCGCTGCCCTTCAACCACTCCGCGGCGCCGCACCCCATGACCTCCTACGCCAACAGCGCCTCCATGTCCTCCCAGCTCAACACTCCCAACCTGGTCCCCCTGGCGCAGTCCGCCCACGCGGTCCCGGGGGGGCCCCAGGTGCAGGGGTCCATGACCCCGGCTCCACCGAACCTTTCCTCTCCTCCTCCTCCGCCCATGATGCTCCAGCGAAACATGGCGGCGTCCAACATGGCCATCCCGCCGTCCCAGCGGATCCAGGCGCAGGTGGGCTCCTCCTCAAAAGGTCACGTGGCCATCCGCTCCAAGTCTGCAGCAGCGCTGCCTCACGCCCATCCTCACCACCACCACCACCACCACGCCCACACGCACCACTCGACGCACCCCAGCCACGCCCACCAGCAGCAGCAGATGTACGCCCGCGGGGCTCCCCAGTCTGTGCCCATGCAGGCCCCGGGCAGGACGCTGGCCATGTCGCGCATGAACATGGGCGCGGTCAACATCATGCCGGCGCCGGCGTACAACGTCAACTCCATGAACATGAACGTCCCCGCCCTCAACGGCATGAACGGCTACCGCGTGAGCCAGTCCATGATGAACAGCGGCTACCACGGCAACCACGCCTACATCAACCAGTCGCCGCAGTACTCTATGCAAATGGGAATGGTGGGCGGCCAGCCATACCCCCAGCAGCCCATGCAGGCTCCGCCCCACGGCAACATGATGTACCCGCCCGCTGGCCACCACGGGTACATGAACACGGGCATGTCCAAGCAACCCCTCAAAGGCCCTTTCATGAGGCGGTAGCTCCACGCGTCTCTCTTTCCGTTCTTTTTACGTAAATGTTACTTTCATCCGAAAACGTTACTGAAACCAGCACTTGGCAAGAATGCAAAAATCTCTCAACGACGATTGGACGAGAGCGAATCGCGCGACTTATTTTATACGTTTTCTTTCCTTACTGAAGCCTTACTGATTTTATAACGAAACTAAAGAGTCAATTTAGCGTTCTTGTTCCCTCCGGAAGAGAAGGGGACGGCCGTCTCGTAGCAGTCTTTCTAAAGAAGCCATGAAGCGTGCCTGCTACAGACGGAGCAATCAGATGCCAGAGCCTTTTCAGTCTATCTGTCTAACAGTGCTGAAAGTTTGTACCATACTCATGCCTTTGTACATATAAATTATTCTACTTATTTTGTAAAGTGACAACTTAGCATGCTACAGAGTCTCTATGTTAGTGACAGTGCATTTAAGTAGTACTGTACTAGTGTCGTGGTGAATAGCAAGCCATTTTAAAAATGTCTGGCCTTCACTGAGTTTCCCTGTAATGGGAGAGAAATGAAATTATATTTTGTTAAATTCTGATACTGTTAAAAAAAAAAAAAAAAAAAAAACGTAAACTTAGTCTTTCATTTGTTTTTTTTTTTTTTTTGTTTTTTTTTGTTCTTTTTGCATTTAAAAGTTTTATTGATCTGAATTGTATGTATAATTCTGAACTCTTTGTAACAAATTTCTTCATGGCAGCTTTCTGTTTTATATTGCAGACTGATGTGTCAGAATAATAATAATAATAATAATAAAAACTTATATCGCAGTTTGTACCCAATTCAGTTCAGAGACATTTCAAAGCGGAAATGGGGGGGGGGGAGCAAAAGATTATAAATATAGAAACTTAATAACTGGTCCAGAGTTATTATTTTACAAAAGAGGGGGGGCCTTTGAATTTACACGTTCATTCCATGTGTAGATTTCTTTTCTATCTTTATAAAATGTTGGATTTATATTTTACATAAATGTGGTGTCCAGCCTGTGAATAGACCAAACGGCGCTAATGCTCTGCATGTAAAAAGCTACCTGTACTTCTGTGTTCTGTTCTTATCGCTCTTTTGTAGCCTTCGTACCAGAGTGGCTGGTACCGTAGGAGAGGGGAGACGGAACGGGCCACACCCGCTCATTTGTACAGATAGGAGGAAATGACAAGTCATGTATTTATGAGGTACCACTTAGTTCAAATACAAATGCTGTACATTTCTAGCGGAAAAAATAAATTATGATCAACCATGTGCAAAATTCTCCTGCTTCTCTGAATCCTCCCAGTTGGGTCGCAGCCGCTGCCGAGTGCCAAGTTCCGTATTTCGCTCTTAACCGGACTCATCGGTCCTTGGCTTCCGCTTGTGGGACTTTTCCAGAAGCCGCCCCGGCTCGTCTCTGTTCCAGCAGGCAGGTGTCCAGTCGTCGCAGCTGCTTCAGGAAGCCCCAGTTGGGGACGATCCGCCTGCGCCGCTTCACGTGCTCGATGGCGTCGACCAGGGTCATTTCCTTGTAGATCATGAGGTAGGCCAGGACCAGCGTGGCCGAGCGGCTCCGGCCCAGCACGCAGTGCACCAGCAGCTTATCTGCAGCGCCAACAGAGACACATTACTACCATCGTTTCCCTGAGCAGGACACTGGGTGTCTCCAGGGGGGGACTGTCCCTGTAACTACTGGTTTTAAATCGAGTCCAGTCTTACTCTCTGGTCTGCTGAGGGTCTGGTCAATGAAGAGTCCGGCCGGGTAGAAGTACTGGCTGATATCGAAGCCCGGCACGTCCTCTGCCGCCACCCCGTAGTAGGCGACGCCCATGCCGCTGTAGTAATCCGCGCCGGTGTCCACACAGTTCCACGTCCCCTCCGCGGCGTTCAGGACGTGGGTTACGCCCATCCTCTCCAGGCCGTGGCGGCTCCTGGCGGTTTCCCTACAGAGATGTAATATTATACCTGCTGCACTCCGGTTGGGAACGTTCCAGAATGTAACTTGAGAGCACGAGTGCTGTGTACTGTCTAGTGGGTAAAAGTGGGTGAGACGCTCGCCCACGAACCAGAAGACCACAAAGTCCCAGGTTCGTCCCCACTTACCACCATCACGTCCCCGAGTAGGACAGTTAACCCTGAGCGTCTCCAGGGGGACTGTCCCTGTATCTACTGACTGTAAGTCCCCTCGCTCAAGACTTTATGAGCATTTTAGCATTTAGCTTAAGTAGCGACATTTACCATTTTCCGTTTGGTTTTTAAGCCAAGTTCAAGTTACTTTTAAAAAATTTTATAAGAATTTTTTATATAATTTGAGTCTTAATGAAAAGTCTTAAGGCGCTGCTGAATATTAGCGGTTCAAGGCGACTGTAGCTAACTAGTGTGTGAACCATATAATAATGATATTATATCTAGTTATTTCATTCAAAATAGTTAACATTTATTGACCAGACTAACTTAGTGTCACGTAATTCACTGCTAATTGGGTCTTTTTGATTGTAATTCATGGGTTTAATGTGTGTTTATTTTGGCAGATCACCGGTGGGCTTTTCAGAATCGAAATATCTATTCCTCCTGGAAAACATGACAATTTTATTTTTTATCCTGTCCTTTCTATCAACATGCATGATTGCCAGAGCTTTTCCAGAACATACAGGTATTCCAAGAATAACATCCATAATCTTCTTGTTGGAATTTTTAGTTTAAATTTTTTTGAAGCCTGCCCGACCTTTCGGTTGAGACTTACTCGTCTCCGATGAAGACGTTGGGCCACACCTCGTTGACCCGGGTGTACTCCACACACCCGCGGTTCAGGAGCTTCTCCAGCTCGTAGCCGCCTGGCGTGACGTACTCCTCCGCCTCCTTTTCAGGCGCTGCTTTCTTTGGGACCTTTATTCTTTTGCCTGGCGTTCTGCTGCGAGAAGCCATCATGTTCGGCCACTGCTGGTCCAGAGAGGCTTCCTTTAAAGCAGGTTTCACCAGTTAAATTCGCCGCTGCTTTTGTAAGGAGTTTTGTGATGTTGGTAATGCCGTGTTCATTTAGATGGAAATAATTTGTCTGCTCTGGAACTGCCAAGGTTGAAGGTCCCTGTGAGTTGTCCTCTGTAAGAAGCTTGTGTAGATATGATATGCTGTGTGAAACATGCCTCCAGTGGCGTTGTAATGAACGTGTGTGTGTGTGTGTGTGTGTGTGTGTGTGTGTATCTTCTCCTGCGCCTCCATGTTGTGTTTGGGTGGAGAAGAAGTGGGGTTCCGGCTCTAATTACGGTTCTAATACCGCATCGGTCGGTATCTTGAGTCAGTAACTTGGTCAGAAGGAGCCATTGAAGGAAAGTGCAGGGATTATTACCTGGACTCCGAGCTGAGCGGAACGGGTCCGTTTCCTGGGCGCGGGACGCCAGTGTGTGACACGGTGGCGGCCGGAATCTTGCCTGCGGGTATTTTTAGATGGCTCGGGGCCCCGCCCCGCTCGTGACGGAGGTAGGACACTCGCCGGCGGGTGTGCGGACGAGTGACTGATTAAAGATGAGCTTCTGGAAAGCTCATCTTCATCATTTTGTCTGATGTAATCGCGGATCTCCCGTCGTCCTGAAACGAGAGCCCGATCTCCGCGCAAACGTCGCGGTGATTATCCGCCGAACCCTTCATCAATCCGGTCGGTGAAAAGGGCCGCTTTTCATCCCCTCCACCTCCCTCTCATCCTTCACTTCTGCAGTCATCCGGCCCGACGGAGAAATCCTTAAACCTGTGATATCCCATTCCTTTCATTACGGCCCCGGAGGGCCGGGCCCCCGTCGGCGCCGCCGGCGGCCGTTTCATCTCCCTTCAAAGACCGACGCTCGGCGAGGCAGATTCGTGGGCAGGATGGATGTTGTACTGACAGCTCCTGGTGTGAGATCTTCATGGGTTAGGAAGCCGTCGCCGTGGCGAGCGCGACCTCCGCCGTCCGGTGACCTCCGTAAAATCAGAGATTTTTCAGTCTAGATTGTAAAAGGTTCTGAACACACTGGGCTCTGTTCTTCAAACTGGTTTTGAAGTTGAGCTTTTTGCGGTCTTGGTCTCGATGGGATTAAGAAAAAAGGAGAGAATGAGCGCGTCCTCACATCATCATCATTATTTATTACGTGCCTCAATTTTTTATTTATTTTTTTCTCTCCCCCCAAAAACGATTTCTCAACGGACTCACAAGTCAGAAAGGAAACGTCCACAAATATTCTGCTGTATCGCCTTGACTGACAGCTCAGATTCAAATTTTATTTGTCACGTACACAGTCATACACGGTACGATATGCAGTGAGATGCTTTAGCGACTGTACAGACCACAGTATTGCAAATATTGCAAGTATACAATGAACCAATATGCAAATATTTCAAACATAACCAAATATTACACTTGTATGTCTTTAACATAAAATATGTGTATATGTGGTAGGGTGAAGGTGTGCAAATGAGTGAAGTCAAAGTAAAAAGTAAAACAAGGATTCTGGAAGGATCGAGTCCATTCAGGTGGGACAATGTCTGCGTGGACCAGGCACCATGAAAAGTCAGATCTTTGACTGGTTCTGCGTTCCTCGTCGTCAAACTATGAGGGAAAAACTCCTGAATCTGACAAAGAATGTCGTGTATGCGCGCTCAGTACAGGCTTCTTTTTTTTTTGTTGTTGCAAGCAGCTACATCACTATCCTTTGTTTAGACACTAACTGTAGATCAGTGAACCAGCACTTTCTTACTAATGTTAATTTGATTAATTCACTACGACAAAATGTATTTAAGAGTGTCAGTGAACATTTGAGAGCCAGATGTCCATTGTCTTTAATTCAAAGCAAGGGATCATTTCACAGCCATATATTCATATCTTACCCGCCTTTAACTTAACACTAGCAAACAAATCGCCCCCGACTCATTTATGGGTCTCCAAACTATGAAATAACGTGCATGAAGTTATCTAGTCCATTTAACAAATGCGTAAAAAACAGTGAGCATTGCTGTGGTGGCAGCATTTCACACTTTTACTAACGTTCTTTAAAACCGAACAGTCGGCCGTTCCAGGGCAGCGTCCAATCAGTGGAGTTGGGCCTCCCGGAGCGCCAGCCCCTCCCCGATCATGAGGTAGACCGAGCAACCAAGACCCGACCTGCCAGTGCACACAGCTACGGTGTGGAAACGAACAATTAGCACGATGGGTCTTCTCACATGAAGATGCGTACAGAGGAACTGACCTTTTGGGGAGATTCCTTCATGGATGAACTCTGCAGTTGGGAGGAAGGAGGTCAAAGTCCTTGTTGTATGGTGCTTCTGCTCTGCAGTACTGGACCTCCATGTCTGAGGAGAACCCAGGTCCGAGAACCCAGTCTGCTTGCTGGTTATTTTTGTTGGTTTGTAATTATTTCTGAAGACCAGAAGATTAACTTTTAATGGTGTTTTCAGAATTGATGTTTTTAAAAAAAAGAGTCTCTATGTAGGTCAAAATCTGGCAAGCAGTGTTTTTTTTTCTCCACAAAAATGTCTCAAAAAAAGTGCAGAAACCATCTGATAAATATTTTACCACCATGAACACTAGTCATACTTTAAATGAGTTTGCAACGTCCTGCCTCATGTCTTCCTCCGGTGTTCCCCCTCCCCTTCTTTGCTTTTAATGTGCCTTGTTCTAGTAATACTTTCGCTGATCAGAACTGAAGAACATTTGCGAGATTCACTGTCTTGTATAGAACAACAAAAAATGCACTTTCTATCTAGCTTTTGCTAGTGGGCCAGCCTTTGGCTGGCGGTTCTTCTGAAGAAGATGGAGAAGTTCCGAGGTGCTGGGCTTTTTGATCAAATCCACCATTCTCTGCATCATTCTTTTAAAATACATTTGGTGCGGTGTTTTAGTATCACCAATAAGCTCACCAATAAGACTTAGTTAAACCTTGTTCGCTAATGCAACCTGACCTCTGACCTCTAAAAAGGCTGTGTAGCCGCTCGTGTTAGTTCTGCACAAAGGTCGTTTTCGGCCACTTCACCCGTCCTCCTTTTCTCCCTTCCTGCTTTCCTGGGCACTCGTGCTGTGCCCTTGCCAGCGGAAGAGTTATTTTTGGACGGTGCGTCCCTCGTTGGCTGTCAGATAATTATAGATTGCTGTGAGAGTCACAAAATCACGTCCAGGCGCCGGGAGGACTGGCTGAGGAGCGTCTGGTGCAGTGAAGCCGTAATGAGATAATTGTACTTTATAGTGGTAGGAGCTCATAAAGAAATTGTTTTATTGTTCTGGTTTTACTGTGAATTAAAAGTAATAACAACCTTGCAGTATATCCATATCAGTGGAGTTTCTGGTCGAGGTGGCGGAGCTGCTCCAGAAATCCGTCGTTGGGGCAGATGTTCCGGTTCACCGCCACGGCCTTGATGGCGTCCACCAGGGTCACGCCCTCATGAAGCATCAGGTAGGCCAGGACCAGCGTGGACGAGCGGCTGAGGCCCATCGCGCAGTGGACCAGCACCTTACCTGTCAACAGAAAGGTCAAGGGTCAAACTGTGTACTCCGCAATTCATGACACGCACAGTTCCTGGCATCCGGCTGAACAAGAGAGGGAAGTGTAACGTTTCTCAGTAATAAATCCGTCTGAGCAGGTCAGCTGAGGTCTCAGCTCAGCCCGCCGCCTCAAACATCAGCTTCCGCACGAGCCCGTCCAGCCTGGTTCTTACCATACACACTTTTAAAGGTTCGAAAAGAACGGAAATTTGAGAATTTGTGGATGTTTACGGGCAATTTTCATGGCCGAACTGATCAACATAGACCCAGTTTCAAACTAAATTATAATCACAATACTATATAATATTATCAATATAAATAAGTGGGGGAACAAACTGAGAGTTGAATGGAGCGTCTGTCTTTTCCTTCAGGTTGACTATTCCAATAAAATGCTTGCAGGTGTCCTTCCATGACGTGGGTAAATACCTCCGCCGTCCACGCAGCTCTTGATGAAATCGGCCGCCGAGTGGAAGAAGGGGCTCATGTCGAACGAGGGCGCGTCACAGGCCTCCACGCCGTGGTACGTGATGTCGGTGTCACCGTAGAACTCGGCTCCTGTGTTGACGTTGTACTTGCCGTGCGCGGCGTTCAGGACGTGGCTGATTCCGTTACTCTGCAGTGCCCGCTTGTCTTTAGCGGCGTACCTGCCCAGGTAACACAACCTCACCCAGTTACTGATGGAAAATCCCCATGTCTGAACATCTCAAGACGGCAGAAGAAGAAATATTAGTGTTATTGTACCTTTACATTTTATATACTAATTTTTAAAAATTTTCTTTTCATTTTTACACATGAATAAATGTTAAATGTATGTTACAGTACAGGCCAAATTGTGGACACCCCTTCTCATTCAACGTGTTTTCTTTATGTTCATGACCATTTACATTTTATGTACTTAACAAAAAAAGATTAACATGTTTTATATTCTAGTTTCTTTGCTCTGATTCCTGCTTTACACACTCTTGGCATTCTCTCAATGAGCTTCAAGAGGTCGTCACCTGAAATGCTTCTCCAACAGTCTTGAAGGAGTTCCCAGAGGTGTTTAGCACTTGTTGGTCCAGCTCACCCCAAACCATCTGGACTGGGTTCAGGTCCGGTGACTGTGGAGGTCAGGTCTCCACTTTTTGTTAAGTACAGAACTCCACATGTGTTCATTCATAGTTTTGGTGCCTTCAGTGAGAATCTACCAACGTAAATAGTCATGAAGATAAAGAAAACACGTTGAATGAGAAGGTGTCCAGACTTGGACTGTATGTAGTGGTGGCTTGGTGGTTAAGGAAGTGCCGTCCCCACACACTTTTTTTTTTTTTTTTTTTTTTTTAAACGTGAATATTAAAATGGAATATTATTCCAACGCTCTCACATGTCTCCAATGTAGATGCGGGGCCAGACCTCGTCCATGTGCTCGCGTCCCACCTTCTTCACCCACAGCAGTCTCTGCAGCTCGCAGGCTGGCGGGGTTTTGTAGGGACCTTCGTCACTCATCTCTGTGCATCTCCGACTGCAGGCAACAGGTCATTTAATTTAGACACAGTCCATCAGTCCCAAACCCAAAAAAACCCTTCCAACTTGTTCAATCACAACAATTCAGACCGACCTTCCTTAAAAGTACATCGTGAAGAGTTGCAAACCTGAGTTTTAACTGACGACAGTGGTGGCCTGGCGGATAAGGAAGTGGACTCATAATCGGAAGGTTGCGGGTTCAAATGACAAAATAATCACTTCTGCTTCACTTTCAAGATGACCTATGTTAGAAATGTCACACGTTTCATAATTTACAGTTTGAAAAAGGGTTCATGTCAACTTTACTACCCACAGTCCTCTCTCTCTTTCTACCATCAGCTGTTTATGAATTATAGCCCCGCAGCATCTTGGTTCCTTCTGCGCCGGAGCAGGGACCCGAGATCTTCTCCTCTCCCGAGACATTGTGCAGGGGCTGCTGCTCTCGTCACATTTCCTGAGGCGACGCCCTCTTCTCGTCCCCGTTTCCTCCCTGTCCTTCCCTCCCACTTCCTGTTCTGTGTGCACCTTCGCAGTCCTCTTATAAGACATCTCAACCAGTTTAAATCGTCTCTGGAACTGCATTACATCTGGTCATGTACCATCTGTCTTTAAAACAGCCAGGGTTCTTCTAATTCTAAAGAATCCCACGGCTGATCCTGCAGACATCAACAACTACCGACCAGTGTCTCTTCTCTTGTTTCTTTCTAAGGCCCTTGAGCGCTGTGTCCTAGATCCCAACCAGTCTGGCTGTAGAGCAGGTCATTCTACTGAGACGGCCCTTCTGGCTGTTTCTGAGAAGCTACATGGGGCCAGATCAGCAAAACTCTCATCTGTTCTTACTCTCCACGACCTCTCTGCAGCATTTGACACAGTTAACCACAAGACTCTCCTGTCTGTCCTGAAGAGGCTTGGAATTTGGGGCTCAGCATGGCAGTGGCTTGCTTCCTACCTTGATGAGCGGTCTTAACAAGTGACTTGGAAAGGATCAAGACCTGCTTCACACAGACTCTCCACTGGTGTCCCTCAGGCCTCAATACTCGGTCCCCTCCTTTTCTCCCTCTACACAAGATCACTTGGTGAGGCCATTTCCTAACATTGGTTATCCTACCACTTCTATGCTGACAAAACTCATCTTCTCGTTTCCTCCCTCAGATGTACATGCTTCCTCCAAGATCTCTGCATTTCATCTTGGCTGGCAGCCCATCATCTACATTTACATTTACAGCATTTACCAGACGCCCTTATCCAGAGCGACTTACAATCAGTAGTTACAGGGACAGCCCCCCCCTTGGAGACATTCAGGGTTAAGTGTCCTGCTCAGGGACACGATGGTAGTAAGTGGGGTTTGAACCTGTGTCTTCTGGTTCATAGGTGAGTGTGTTACCCCTAGGCTACTACCACCCCCACCAAAACCAAACTAATATAGATTCCAGCAGATTCTTCACCACATCAGGATCTTGCTATCTATGAGGAAGACACTCTTCTAGACTCTTCTGTCTTGTCCCCTAGGAAGTGGAATGAACTTCCCCTCGAGGTCAGAACAGCTCAGTCACTGAGCACCTTCACACGGCAGCTCAAGACCTTCCTCTTTAGAGAAGATTTAGATGAACTTGTAACCTTCTTCTTGTCTGACTTCTGTATAGAAACTAGAACAGAGTGAATAAAAAGATTGTATTCATAGTTGGGGGTCCTGGTGAACCAGAACTGACCACTTCGTCCATGGTGACATGGAAGCACGTTGTAAGTCGCTCTGGATACGGCCGTCTGGTAAATGGCGTAAAATGTAAATTATGGGCAATGAGTTCTTCCAGATATCAACATTACAGTTATTGGTAACAAACAGAACCGAACCCTCCTAGACTCCTGAACACACGCTCACCTGCCTTAGAACGCTGCTTGTGGAGATGTGGCAGTTAGCGGAACGTTCCTCTGGAACGTTCCCTCTGGTTCAACCCGTCGGCCACTGGCTGCAGGGCGTTTTTTGCGTCTTCGTGAGTGAATAAAAGCGGCTGCAGTTGACGTCCGGCCCTCTCGCGGGCTGCGCTGCGCTGCATGCCACATGTCCCAAAATAGCCGACCTCATTCTTAAGGAGCCCAGTTTAGAAATAAGGCCGCAGCTTTTTTTAATGTGCTCCTCGTCGACTTTTACTCAACATATTCATACGCGTTGTGTACTTTCTCATTCCGTGATTAATCTCAGACACGACTCGCATGTTTTCTTTTTATTTGATTTCTTTGGTCCACAGTGAATCTAGTAATAACAAAATAAGCACTTGTATGATAAAGTATAAACTGGCAATTTTGAAAGTGGCTGGGTGTGTGTGTGTGTGTGTCCCAGACACCCGGTCATGGGCAAAACCAGGTGCCAGTTCGTTACAGCATGTCCGTCCGGCCTCACAGGATGGAGCACGTCTTCCGCTTGGTCTTCAGCTGAAGGTCGAGGTCCAGCAGCAGAGCCAGGAAGTTCCTGTTTGGGTAGATGGCTCTCTTCTTAATGACTTTCTGAATGGCGTAGCGCAGGGGCATGTGGTGGTAGAGCATCAGATAGGCCAGCACAAGGGTGGATGAACGGCTCATTCCCATGATGCAGTGCACCAGAACCTTCCCTGAAGTGGAGAGGACAGTCATCTTGTTAATGACAGGCAACATGGACGGGCTCCAGGATGGAAATACTCTATCCCAATGGGGTCTGCATGCGGCCCAGACCATCTCCTTCAAATGAATCCCCAACGGACCTTTCATGTTCAGAAATATATACTGTATATACAGTACAGGCCACAAGTTTTGGACACCTTCTCATTTAATGTTTTCTTTATCTTCATGACCATTTATGTTGGTAGATTCTCACTAAAGGCATCAAAACTATGAATTAACACATGTGGAGTTCTGTACTTAACAAAAAGTGGAGACCTGACCTCCACAGTCACCGGACCTGAACCCAATCCAGATGGTTTGGGGTGAGCTGGACCAACAAGTGCTAAACACCTCTGGGAACTCCTTCAAGACTGTTGGAGAAGCATTTCAGGTGACGACCTCTTGAAGCTCATCGAGAGAATGCCAAGAGTGTGTAAAGCAGTAACCAGAGCAAAGAAACTAGAATATAAAACATGTTTTCACTTATTTCACTTATTTTTTTGTTAAGTACATAACTCCACATGTGTTCATTCATAGTTTTGATGCCTTCAGTGAGTATCTACCAACGTAAATGGTCATGAAGATAAAGAAAACACATCGAATGAGAAGGTGTCCAAACGTTTTGCCTCTACTGTATGTACAGACAAGAGTGGGTAGGTGCATTATGGGGAAAAAGGAAGTAGCTGGAAACATCAATACACTTTCTGTTTGTTTAATTGGACTCACCGTCAGACGACTTCAGCGCTTTGTGGATGAAGTCAGCCGCCGGTCTGAAGTAGACGTCCAGGTCGAAGTAGGTGGAGTCTTCTGCTGGAATGCCGCAGTACACAAAGCTGTTGCCATAGAAACGCTGGTCCCCTATGCTGCCGCGCTTTGAGTGGGCCGCGTTTAGAATGTGAGTGATGCCCAGCTTCTGCAGGGCCGTCCTGTTCTGGGCAATTCCCCTTATAGAAGACAAAAAGGAAAGTTAGGGACTCATTATCATTATTATTTGTTACTGTTAGTTTATTCAATTTATCCGTGTTTGTGTCTGGTTTCTATTTATTGTTATTTACTTTTTTCTTTTTAATCACTGCCATAATGTTCAAGTAAAACGGATTATTTTTGTTGTTACTTGTAGTACTGTTTGTATTTGTATTGGATATTCATGTTTTTGACATTTAATATTCACATTTACAGGTTCAAAATTACATTTAAAAAAAAAAAAAAAAAAACATCAGAATTAGACATAAAATGATTGCATGCGTTATAATCCGTACTGCACTCAGACCCTGTACTCGACCGTTACTGTACTTACAACTGTAAGTACGTCAACACGACACTCACACGTTTCCTATGTAGATATTGGGCCAGACTTCATCTATCTGGTGCAGATCCAGTTTGCAGGAATCCAGGACTTTCTCCAGGTCCTTGACGGACAGGTACTCCTTCCTGGGGTCCTTGTGAGCGGCCATGTCCCCGCTTGTTGTATTTGGCGGGCGGGGCAGCGCTGTACCGCGCCGCGCTGATCAGTCTCGACAGGTGTTTGTTTACAGCCGCTGGCCAGTTACCCGATTTAGTGGCCGGCTGGAACGCGATTACCCCAGCATGTGGCCGCTCTCACAGGGCCACCGTCCCTCTGCGGCCCCCAGGAGCTTCTCCATGTCCTCGGCAGTAGAACATTTGATGCAGAAATGAATTACGCTTCTTTACATTTAACGCCCTGCTGTTCTGAGCCGCAATCCCAAAGCAAACATGAGGCCTGCGAGTCTCAAATTCCTACATGCAGAGCATTAGACCAACATGATGGACCCCAGGGTCCAGAGAGGCGGGATTTCTTCATTCTAATCTCATGAATTAAACATACTGACAGAACAAAGGGACCAGTGGATGGTGGCTTTTCCTCGTTTTCCTTTTCCATTGTGTCTTGGCGAGGTCTGAGTGAGGCAAAAACAGCAGGTGCGTCCCTGATCTAAAACCGGATTTTGCTCTGGGGCGGGGAGCAGCCATGCTTAGCGGTGTCTATTCTACAACATGCTCGACTCAACACATTTCCACCAGCAATTCAGCACTTAGACCCGTCACAATGCATCGGCCCATGCTGGACGAATGCGGGTGAGACTTTGTTCTGATTTCACCAGTCATTACCATTAGCAATGCACTAAAATGAGCTTTTATCTTGCTAAAACCCGAGATCTAAATTCTACAAATTACGTGTTTTGCATAACTGACTTTACTTGTTTTAAATGAACTGGTTTGGAAGATATTTGTTCTTAATAATGTACAGTACAGGCCAAAATTTGGACACACCTTCTCGTTCAATGTGTTTATCTTCATGACCATTTACGTTGGTAGATTCTCACTGAAGGCATCAAAACTATGAATGAACACATGTGGAGTTCTGTACTTAACAAAAAGTGGAGACCTGACCTCCACAGTCACCGGACCTGAACCCAGTCCAGATGGTTTGGGGTGAGCTGGACCAACAAGTGCTAAACACCTCTGGGAACTCCTTCAAGACTGTTGGAGAAGCATTTCAGGTGACGACCTCTTGAAGCTCATCGAGAGAATACCAAGAGTGTGCAAAGCAGTAATCAGAGCAAAGAAACTAGAATATAAAACATGTTTTCACTTATTTCACCTTTTTTTTGTTAAGTACAGAACTCCACATGTGTTCATTCATAGTTTTGATGCCTTCAGTGAGAATCTACCAACGTAAATGGTCGTGAAGATAAAGAAAACGCGTTGAATGAGAAGTTGTCCACACTTTTGGCCCGTACTGTATATATAGTTTTTGCTGTAATATCCCAGCCGTGGCCGCCAGGTGTCAGTGTCGCGAGTCTCCGCAGGCCGCGGGGCCCGGACGCTCCGCTTGTCCTGAGCGCGGCCACGGCGCGATGGTTCCCGCTAGACGCGGCGGCGGCGCCGAACAGAATCCCGACATAAAGCCGCACCGGGCGACCGCTGGCCACGCATGAGGCTCAGGTGAGGCTCCCCGCGGCTTAACCAGCTAAACGCGTGAAACATTTCCAGCGTTTACCAGACGCCCTTATCCAGAGCGACTTACAGTCAGTAGTGACAGGGACAGTCCCCCCCTGGAGACACTCAGGATTAAGTGTCCTGCTCAGGGACACGACGGTAGTAAGTGGGGTTTGAACCCGGGTCTTCTGGTTTGTAGTAGAGTGTGTTACCCCACTAGGCTACTACCCTGATAGGGACGTGTTTGTCTCTATGGCGCCTGCGCGGCGGTTTAGATGTCGAACGGAGCCGATTCGTTCACACGAACGATTCATTAACCTCGTCAGCCTTGAACGCGACGTCGGGCGACGTCGCCCCCGCTGCGAATCCTGGGAAATGTAACGCGGGGCCGCGGACGGTCCGAACCAAGAACCGACTCACCGCGGCCAGCAACGACGGCGTCCGACGAATCACGACACGGTGACGTACCGAGACGCGCCTCGTAATTACACCGATTATAACAGCAGGAACACCCCCGTCACCATCATCATCATCATCATCATGTTCTAATCGCGGGACTTTCCTCTCCGCGTCGAAAGGAGCGCGGACGTGTCGTTCCCTGGTCGTCGTGTGACCTCACCGTCCTGGAACCTACGTGCGTTCTGACCCTGTTGGACATTTAGTGGATCTTGTGAGTATGGACAGTAACACACTCGCCTATGAACCAGTAGACCCGGGTTCAAACACCACTTACTACCATCGTGTCCCCGAGCAAGACACGTAACCCTGAGTGTCTCCAGGGGGGGACTGTCCCTGTAACTACTGACTGTAAATGTTGTTGGTGTCGGTTCTTCCCAACGGTGAGGCACGGGGTCCGGCTTCCAGCTTCCTGGGGTCCGATGATACCGCTGTTTTAGAAGTAAAATATGAAGATGTCTTATAAAAGGACACTCTGTCGTGTTGACGTAGGGACACTCGGGGTTGTCCTGCTCAGGGACACGATGGTGGTAAGTGGGGTTCGAACCCAGGTCTTCTGGTTCATAGGCGAGTGTGTTACCCACTAGGCTACAACCACCCACCTGTGTTGACGTAGGGACACTCGGGGTTGTCCTGCTCAGGGACACGATGGTGGTAAGTGGGGTTCGAACCCGGAGCCGCGCAACATCGGTTTATCCGGCGCTCCCTCCGGGCCGTGCTAGCTTGTGCATTAACGTCCTGCGTACGCGTAACGGAGGGGACAGTTCCCCGTCCCACACGATCCCACGAGCATTATACTTGCGTATTGTAGAGGCGTGTCGGTTGCGTTGATAAGCTCGTATCTCTGAGGATGATGAAATGGAACTTGCTGTCTGACACAAAGTCCACCGGCAGCCCGACTCTCCATCGCCGCACCACGTTCATGCCGCGTCTTCTGTGTGTTTGGACAGTCGGAGTGAATGGGACATGGCCGGTTCCCAGTTAAGCGTCCGCCGCTGGACCACCAAGCACGTGGCCAAGTGGCTGAGGGACGAGGGCTTCTGCGACTACGTGGACCTCCTGTGCAACAAGCACCGCCTGGACGGCACCAGCCTGCTGACGCTCGGCGAGTACGACCTGCGGTCCCCGCCGCTGGAGCTGAAGGTGCTCGGGGACATCAAGCGTCTCATGGTGTCCCTCCGGAAGCTGCAGAAGCAGAATGCGGACGTGCTGGAGGAGCTGGGCCTCTCGTTCGACGGACACCCGCCGCTGCCCGGGGGCGGGGCCGACTGGCTCTGTAACGGCGACCCGGGGAGGGACTGTGACGCTGTGGGGAACGGGTCCGGAATGGACCAGTACCACCAGTACACCAACGGCAAGTACAAGCAGCACGCCCGGCGCCTGGACCCCGAGTACTGGAAGACGGTGGTGAGCTCCGTCTACGTGGTGTTCGTCTTCGGCTTCACCTCCTTCGTCATGGTGATCGTGCACGAGAGGGTGCCGGACATGCGCACCTATCCGCCCCTGCCGGACATCTTCCTGGACAGGTGAGCATAACCCCGCCCTCAGCCTCGTAAGTGTAACCTTGCCCTGTCTGTGAGTAACCCCGCCCTGCACTTAGCTCCTGTGTCTAGATGTAACCACACCCTTCACTCGGTGTTTGTCCATGTGTAACGCCACCTTCACTTACGTGGTGTCCTTGTGTAACCCTACCGCCACTCTCTCTGCACACTGTGTGGAACCCCGCCCACCCTACATGTCTGGATATAACCCTGCCCCACCCTCTCCATGTGTGTGTGAAACCCTGCTCCATCTAGACATCTCTATGTAACCGCGCCCCCACCTGCTATACGCGTGTATATGTAACCCCGCCCACCAGCATCTCAGCATGTCCCTGTCTAACCGCACCTCACACTCTACACGTGTATATTTAACTCTGCCCGCCAGCATCTCAACACGTCCCTGTGCAACCACGCCCCCACACTACACGTGTATCTGTAACCCCGCCTCCACCCTCTCTACATGTACCTGTGCAACCACGGCCCCACACTACACGTGTATCTGTAACCCCGCCCCCAACATCTCAACACGTCCCTGTGCAACCACGCCCCCACACTACACGTGTATCTGTAACCCCGCCCCCAACATCTCAACACGTCCCTGTGCAACCACGCCCCCACACTACACGTGTATCTGTAACCCCGCCTCCACCCTCTCTACATGTACCTGTGCAACCACGCCCCCACACTACACATGTATCTGTAACCCCGCCCCCACCCTCTCTACATGTACCTGTGCAACCACGCCCCCACAGTCCACACGTGTATCTGTAACCCGGCCCCACCCTCTCTACATGTACCTGTGCAAACACGCCCCCACACTACACGTGTATCTGTAACCCCGCCCCCACCCTCTCTACACGTCTGTGTGGAATCCCGCCCACCCTACATGTCTGGATATAACCCTGCCCCCACCCTCTCCATGTGTATGTGAAACCCTGCTCCATCTAGACATCTCTATATAACCGTGCCCCCACCTGCTATACACGTGTATCTGTAACCCCGCCCCCCCAACATCTCTACACATCCCTGTGTAACCACGCCCCCACCATTACTATACATCTGTGTAACCCTGCCCTTCTCTTCACATGGTTAACCCCACCCTTCTGCGTAACTCTCTCTGTAACCCCGCCCCCAGACGCTCTACACATCTATATGTAATCCCGCCCCACACATCCTGTGGATCCCACCCCCTCCCATTCTTATACCCCAACTCCAATAGTCCTTGCCTCGCCGCCATCCTGTCCACAAGTCTGGCTTCGTGTAGCCCCGCCCCACGTGTGGTCGAGACCAGGCAGCGTCCTCACCGAATGTCTCCGACGATTAAACTCCAGGGCCGCCCCTCTCTCCCACAGCGTTCCCAGAATCCCGTGGGCTTTCGCCATGGCCGAGGCGTGCGGCGTCATCCTGTGCAACATTTGGCTGCTGGTGCTGCTCCTCCACCGACACAGGTAAACAGGGTCACCAGGGTCACCAGGGTCACAGCAGTGGATTAAGGGCCGGAGGTGAAGGGGTGACGTTCACAGGTAAACAGGGTCACCAGGGCCACAGCAGTGGATTAAGGGCCCGAGGTGAAGGGGTGACGTTCACAGGTAAACAGGGTCACCAGGGTCACAGCAGTGGATTAAGGGCCGGAGGTGAAGGGGTGACGTTCACAGGTAAACAGGGTCACCAGGGTCACCAGGGCCACAGCAGTGGATTAAGGGCCCGAGGTGAAGGGGTGACGTTCACAGGTAAACAGGGTCACCAGGGCCACAGCAGTGGATTAAGGGCCAGAGGTCAAAGGAAGCCGTTAAAACCACCACGATTGTTCCATATAACGTTTTTAACACCCACAACATTTAAATTTATGGCGTTTACCAGACGTCCTTATCCAGAGCGACTTACAGTCAGTAGTTACAGGGACAGTCCCCCCCTGGAGACACTCAGGGTTAAGTGTCCTGCTCAGGGACACGATGGTAGTAAGTGGGGTTTGAACCTGGGTCTTCTGGTTCACAGGCGAGCGTGTTACCCGCTAGGCTACTACCGCCCCGGAATGATGCTAAGGGTCAGTATTTGTGGTCCTCTGCCGTTATTTCGGTGAAATGGCGTCCTCGCTGTTTGGAAAGTTCTTGTCCCGCTGGGAGAGGGCAGCAGGACACTTGGATCTCGCATTGTTGAGTAACTTCCTGAGGTTCAGCTGTTGCCGTCTGGACCGCAGACGTGACCTTTGGCCTCGGTTCGTGCGGACGTCCAGAGCAGAGCCCTGAAGGACGTTTTCTCCCGCAGGTCCATCCTGCTGCGCCGGCTGTGCAGCCTGATGGGGACGGTCTTCATGCTGCGCTGCATCACCATGTTCGTCACCTCGCTCTCCGTGCCGGGGCAGCACCTGCAGTGTTCCGGGAAGGTACCTCCTCCACGTACATTTAACGCAGGAAGCCCGGCCCGCTGTCCTTCTGAAGGACGCCTGACCGTCTGTCCTCCTCTTCCAGACCTACGGGGACATGTGGTCCAAGCTGCAGCGCGCCGTGGCCATCTGGAGCGGCTTCGGCATGACCCTCACCGGCGTGCAGACCTGCGGAGACTACATGTTCAGCGGCCACACCGTGGTCCTCACCATGCTCAACTTCTTCGTCACCGAATGTGAATGTCCCCGCCGATGATTATGAGGATCGTTTTAGATTAAACTTTTCAGATTGCTGCAAATCCGCCACTCATTTTGTAACCAGGACGCGGGGACGTTTCTTCTCGCCGAATTATGCAACCGAAGAGGAATTATTGCTGTTTTAAAACCCTGAGCCGGTTCCCGTGGAACGAAACGTGGTGCCGGTCCAGTAGCTACAGTGTAAAAAGTGAAAGTGATTGTCATTGTGATGCACAGCACGCGGTGCACACAGTGAAATGTGTCCTCTGCATTTAACCATCACCCTGAGTGAGCAGTGGGCGGCCATGACAGGCGCCCGGGGAGCAGTGTGTGGGGACGATACTTTGCTCAGTGGCACCTTGGCGGATCTGATTACGGGGCCGCTTCCTTAACCGCTAGGCCACTACTGACCCGCTGCTATATGGACGAAATTGTAAAAAATTAAAAAGTGCACCAGAAGAAAGCGTACGAAGAAACGGGAGAAGAACGTAAAGTGGCAGGTGGCAAGTAGAAAGACAACAGGGACTAAAAGGAGGGACCAAGCGTTTTCTATTACGACGTAGTGGGCGTGGCCTGTGACGTATCATCAGTCTAGTGTAAGGGTAGCAGCCCCGTAATCAGAAGGTTGCCGGTTCGAATCCCGATCCGCCAAGGTGCCGTTGAGCAAAGCACCGTCCCCACACACTGCTCCCCGGGCGCCTGTCATGGCCGCCCACTGCTCACTCAGGGTGATGGGATAAATGCAGAGGACAAATTTCACTGTGCTGTGTTTCACAATGACAATCACCTCACTTTCTTTCATACTTTCGGTTCCCCGTAGTGGGAATGAGTTCTCGTCCTCTGGTTGTGGAACCTGTATGTTGACAGCCCGCTTGTTTTGCCCGCAGACACCCCGAGGAGCTGGAACTTCATCCACACCCTCTCCTGGGTGCTGAACCTGTTCGGCATCTTCTTCATCCTGGCCGCGCACGAACACTACTCCATCGACGTCTTCATCGCGTTCTACATCACCACCAGACTCTTCCTCTACTACCACACCCTGGCCAACACCCGCGCCTACCAGCAGAGCCGCCGGGCGCGCATCTGGTTCCCCATGTTCTCCTTCTTCGAGTGCAACGTGAACGGGCCCGTCCCCAACGAGTACGGCTGGCCCTTCTCCAAACCGGCCTTCCTCAGGAGGCTGATCGGCTAGAACCCGGCGACACCTTCACTAGACCCTTCACTTGCCATAAGACGGACTGAGAACGCCGAGCGCGGAGTCTTCTCTCTTTGGGATGGTCGTTAGAAAGGGGACGTGCATGCGTTTATTAATTCCCTCTTCTCCCGACAGCTTGCTCAGCCGCAGACCGTACCAGTATTAGCGTATCGAGGGCCTTTTTACTGTACAGTAGCATCTCATGGACCCGGCACCGGCCTCCGGTTCGCCGCACCTCGTCCGAAACGCGTCAAAGCAGGGACCCAGTTGCCAAGAGACAAAGAAATCCCGTTCTGCGGACCTGCTGAGCCGCGTTCCTGCTGCTTTATAGTTTTACCAACGTGTCTGAAGGCCGAACGACGCCAAACGGCGGAATCAAAGCGGCGAGTCGTTGTCTTAATGGTCATTCTGTTTGCCAATGACGTTTGATTCGAGTGGCACAGTGTTCTTTTTAACTTGTAATAACTTTGTTGTGCTGCTGCTGCTGCTGTCGTCTCACATTTCCGGGCGTGGTCGTCGTGTTTACACTGTACAGGTAGATTCTATTCTGCTGGATCCCGTCTGGGTTTTTGTAAGAAGCGAATCCTTTGCTATCGTAACCCTTTTGCTGTCTTTTAACTGTTTTAATAGTGATGTCTGGTACTTATTGCGGGGCAGGATTCGGGTTTGTTGTAGAATTTACCTTTATAATGTATAAAGTAGCAATAACTAAGCTAACCTCTTCTGGTTATCGTTTGTATTGTAGGTCTCTAATGTATTAAAAAAAAAAACGGAATATCTGCCATTATCAAACCGTTTCCGAATGAATAAAAGTATGTTTGACCATCAAGCTGATCTCCTCCAATGAATACAAAGTAAAAATGTAAATATAATTTCAGTCAAACGTCATCATTAAACCTGAACATGTGCATCAGCCTACATTCTTTTATGGGTTTTTGTTGTTAATGTTCAGAAGAAATCAACTGAGCCCATGGAAATCTGTAAGGGAACAGAATAATTGTACTTGTCCAGACAGAGATTTTAATAATTCGACAACGATCGCGTAAAAAAAAAAGGAAATTATTCATTCATTGTGTATATTTGATGAACATAGTTAATGGTGAGGAAAAACTGAAAAACACTTTCGGTTAGCAAACAATTTAAAAAAGAACATTTTTAAAAGTGTGTATGTATATATACACGCACACGCAGCTATAAAAACGAAGTGTTTATCGTGTTAAAATGCTGCATATTTGAATTTTAGTCCGGCGAGACTCGGGGCACCTCGCCTCCCAGCTGGGGTCCTAGCGGGGTTACGAGAGTTCTCCGCGACTCTGACGCGTCTCCTTCACGCCGCCCTCTCGTCGCCCTCCGGCCGCAGCCGCTCCTCGTCAGCCGGGCACAAGAAGGACTTATTTCACCCCCGCGTCCAGGTAGGACCCGGCCGCCCCGCGGAAACTCCGCTCTCGTCCGGCCGCCCTTCTCCGTTAGCCTAGCGTGCTAAGCTACCTGAGCCGGGAGACCCGCGCCGGTTCGGGGTTCGTCTCAGGAGTCGTTTACAGTCGTTTAAAAAAAACAGAACTTCCTCAGGGGTGTCCCGGCGGGCGAGGAAGCGCCAGTAATCGGAAGGTGCCACCGAGGTCCACTTGATGATGGTCCCGTCCCCACACACTGTTCCCCGGGCGCCTGTCATGGTGTCCACTGTCACCAAGGATGATGGTTAAATACAGAGGACACGTTTCACCGTGTCACCGTGTGCTGCGCTGCTGTGTTTAACCATTTTAGTCGGTACCTCTACCTCTAGTGGAAATAAAGTTAATTACCTGGCAGCTCCATTTACCCAGACTGGAACCGGAACTTCAGAATTAAAATCTGGAAAGTTAACACTGACATAGATTGTGGGTTTTTTGCACGCATTGTCGAGGGTGTGGCCGTGGGTGTGTCCCCTTCTGCGTGACCGTGTCCTACACCTGTGTTGCAGGTAAAATGGCTGTCCCTCCAGCATTCAGCGACCTTGGCAAATCGGCAAAGGACGTCTTCAACAAAGGCTACGGTACGACACCCGAACGATTTTCTATCGCTCACAAATATCATTTATTTATTTATTTATTTATTTATTTATTTATTTATTTATTTAATATGCATTCTTTTTTTTTCTAATCCCAAGGCTTCGGTTTGGTCAAACTCGACGTCAAGACCAAGTCTGCCAATGGCGTGGTACGTCCGTCTTACATTAACATTTACGCCGTTTACCAGACGGCCGTATCCAGAGCGACTTACAACGTGCTTCCGTGTCACCATGGATGAAGTGGTCAGTTCAGGGTCACTAGGACCCCCAACTATGAATACAATCTTTTTATTCACTCTGTTCTAGTTTCTATACAGAAGAAGGTTACAAGTTCATCTAAATCTTCTCTAAAGAGGAAGGTCTTGAGCTGCCGTGTGAAGGTGCTCAGTGACTGAGCTGGAAGTTCATTCCACCACCGAGGGGCCAAGACGGAGAAGAGTCTAGATGAGCGTCTTCCTCGTACCTTTCGTGACCTTTTTTTTTTTTTTTTTTTTTTTGTCTGTCTCATCGTCAGGAGTTCAAAACATCCGGTTCGTCCAACACCGACACCAGCAAAGTCACCGGGAACTTGGAGACCAAGTACAAGTGGGCGGAGTACGGGCTGACCTTCACCGAGAAGTGGAACACGGACAACACCCTGGGCACCGAGATCACCGTCGAGGATCAGGTGTGACGAGCGGTGAAAAGCTGGTAAAATGTCCAGTGGAGCTGATTTTGGGGTGGCTTTTGACGACTTCTTATGCTTTCCAGATTACCAAAGGCCTCAAACTTACGTTTGACACGACCTTCTCACCAAATACTGGGTAAACGTCACCGCGATTGTGGTGTTTAGCCCCTCGCACCGAGTAAGAAGGGTCCGAACTGGTAGTTTTTTTTTGTTCGTGTTCGACAGGAAGAAGAGCGGTAAGGTGAAGACGGCCTACAAGCGCGAGTTCGTGAACCTCGGCTGCGACGTGGACTTCGACTTCGCCGGGCCCACCATCCACGGCGCCGCCGTGCTCGGGTACGAGGGCTGGCTGGCCGGCTACCAGATGTCCTTCGACACGGCCAAGTCCAAGATGACCCAGAACAACTTCGCCATCGGCTACAAGACCAGCGACTTCCAGCTGCACACCAACGTGTGAGCGCCCCCGTTCCTCCCCGCCGCGTCACGCCGCGCACGAGCTGTTACTCGCACGACTAACGAATGGCGCGTTTTGCTTCGGCAGCAACGACGGCACCGCGTTCGGCGGCTCCATCTACCAGAAAGTGAACGACAAGCTGGAGACGGCGGTTAACCTGGCGTGGACGGCAGGAAGTAACGGCACGCACTTCGGCATCGCCGCCAAGTACCAGCTGGACGCCAGCGCCGCCATTAGCGTGAGTGACTGTGAGACGCGCGGCGTGTCTCCGAGTTCTGGCTTCCGGAATGAATCTCTCTGTGTTTTTGTGTTAATTCGACAGGCGAAAGTGAACAACACCAGCCTGGTCGGAGTCGGCTACACTCAGACTCTCAGGCCGGGTACGTACCGTACGCGCTCTTTAAAACGAAACGCGGCGTCTCTCCAGAAGCTTCTATTTACAGCCGGTATCACTGCGGCGGAGGAGGCATGGACCAACACACTGCTCCCCGGGCCCCTGTCATGGTGCCCACTGCTCACTCAGGGTGATTGTTAAATGCAGAGGACACGTTTCACTGTGTGCACCGTGTGCTGTGCTGCTGTGTCTCGCAATGACAATCACGTAATTTTATCACTTTTTCACTTGCAAGCGCAACGGGCGCCAGACTTACGAGGCTGAAGCGGCTCGGGTGTCACATGGGGGTCAAAGACAGTTTAACATAGGTGGGCGGGTTATACTGCTGACTCCGCCCACCAGCTTCTACCAATGAAAAGCTCTTGTTCCAGCTAAGATGAGTGGCGAACGTTTCTTCCTCCCGGTTCGCCAAAAACTCGCCACTTTATTCAAATGTCCGCACGCACGCAGCCAGCGTTCCTACGGCCATTTAAAAACCTGGAAAATGATGGAATATTTTTGAATACGAAACGAGCAATTAAAGTTCATGAACGTACGCCGTGGAGCGCACGCTTCTCCTGTACGACGTTTAAAAGCAGCGCAGGTCTGCGGTACCTTCGCTGGATGTACGTAGCGAGGCGCGGCGCGTGCTGCGCTGCTTCCGTATTCCACAGCGTACATTACAGCTGGTGACCCGACTGGGTCCCTGGTACTGCAGCTCGGAGGAAGAAACGCTGCCGATACGCTTCAGCTTTTCGGGGTCGGCATAGATTTAGTTGAACAATTTTCTGGTAAATTTCACTTTTTTTTTTATTAAAAAAAAGAAAAGTAAATTCTTTTCTAAAAATATCTACAAATCCTGCACAGCTCTTTCACGTTGTCCAGAACGAGTCCCTGATTGATTTTATTTATTGGTGATATATTTTCCCACGCCTCGCCGGGGACCAGCCGCTGTTTCACCATATCACCTGAGTGCTGGTTTAAAAACGTGGAAATGAAGCCTCGACCCGACCCATCGGGTCACGTGGGGTCGGGGTGACGCTGGTCTGCTCATTATAGTTTTACTGAATAATCACACAGATTTGAAGAATTTAATAAATTTCATTTATTTAACTTGTAGTCGTGCCGCTAACGTTGACTTCCTGTCTGCCGCAGGCGTGAAGCTCACTCTGTCGGCGCTGGTGGACGGGAAAAGCATCAACGCCGGCGGGCACAAGCTGGGCCTGGGGCTGGAACTGGAAGCCTAACGCCCGCCGCCACACTTTCTGGGAATTCTGGGACGCGTTCCACCAGCAGGGACGAAGCCACGCGACACCCGGCGCCGTCCGTGTTGTTCACTCCTTGTTAGTTATTCGCTGTGCGTTGATCCGAGATTTTAGCCCCTCCCAAAGTAAAAGAGAAAGGGACGCTTCGGTTCGGTGGCTGCGAGTGACCTCTTGTTGTCCCGGGGTGTGTGTCGTGGCGTCCTCCTCCCTGAACCTCAGCTGTCCTGCACTGCAGTACTTCCTGTTGTACCTCGACCCGTTTTGCACACATTCAAGCATCCTCACTTACGCCTCTTATTCTGCTCGTTTAAGGTGTCTGTTTCTTTTTCTTTCTTTTTTTTTTCTGCTCCTCCCTCCATATTGTAATTCCAGTCAGTCCCGTCTGTGTGTTTTTTTTTTTTTTTTTTTTTTTTTTATATGCCAAAAAAAGCGGATTTTCGGCCAGCGCGGACCTCTGCGTGTGTACGTGGCCGACAGGGATGTTGCTAGTTAACCTTGTGCTGTTCAGCTTGAAAATAAAGTTCTTTACATTTGTCCCACTCGAATTCCATCACTTCTTATTCCTAATCTGGGTCCAGTCACACCACCCACACCCACCTGCCTTGTGCCGTACCGTTGGAGGAAATACAGCGACAGTATGTAAACCCCACCCACAAAACAGCAGGGCGGGACTCCAACCTACAACCTTGGAGGGGTGTGACTAGATTATATATTTATATATATATACAGTACAGGCCAAAAGTTTGGACACCTTCTCATTCAACGTGTTTTCTTTATCTTCATGACCATTTACGTTGGTAGATTCTCACTGAAGGCATCAAAACTATGAATGAACACATGTGGAGTTCTGGACTTAACAAAAAAAGGTGAAATAAGTGAAAACATGTTTTATATTCTAGTTTCTTTGCTCTGATTACTGCTTTACACACTCTTGGCATTCTCTCGATGAGCTTCAAGAGGTCGTCACCTGAAATGCTTCTCCAACAGTCTTGAAGGAGTTCCCAGAGGTGTTTAGCACTTGTTGGTCCAGCTCACCCCAAACCATCTGGACTGGGTTCAGGTCCGGTGACTGTGGAGGTCAGGTCTCCACTTTTTGTTAAGTACATAAGAAATCTACCAACGTAAATGGTCATGAAGATAAAGAAAACACATTGAATGAGAAGGTGTCCAAACTTTTGGCTTCTACTGTACATGCACACACATACATACTTGAAACGTGGCCTTTATTAAAAGTCTTGCTTATAAATGACTACTTGTAAACTGCAGATTCGATTATTTGGGCAACTTTATTAGCATGTAAGCTAATACATGCCAGTAAATGTAGCTCTGTGATTGGTCCACTGCTTCTCTGCTTGTGCATAATGAGCGACGCGGGGCTGGTTTAACGGTGACCCTGAATCAGACGTGCCGCTGCGCCTCTTCGTGTCTCACAGCTTGAAGGCCAACGTCAGTCCGTCCCCCACGGTCAGCATGCTGAGGCTGATCCGCGCGTCCTTGTGCAGCTTCTTATTCAGCTGGTCGATGGACTTGGTCTCGAGGTCGTCTTCAGCGGGACGGATCACCCTGCCGCTCCACAGGACCTATATATACACACACATATCAATAACTAACAGGCTGTTGAAAGAGTCCTGAAAGCGCTCACGTTGTCGATGGCGATGATGCCGCCCTTCCTCAGCAGCCGCAGGGACCTCTCGTAGTAGCCGTCGTAGTTCTCCTTGTCCGCGTCGATGAAGACGAAGTCGTACGTCTCCGCCTCGCCGGCGGCCAGGAGCTCGTCTGCGCGTTGGGGAGAGAGAAGTGAAACGTCTGGCGCCCGGATGCCCGGCACGCACCATGGAGCGGAGCGGGGGATTACCCAGGGTCCTCAGCGCCGGCTGGAGCCGAAGGTCCACTTTATGGGCAACGCCGGCCTATGGACAGAGAAGAATTTCAAAGAAGGGTTGTCAGCAGGAAATGACCTTTCTTCTCAGAGGGGTGGCCTGGTGCTTAATTAAGAGGCCCCGTAATCAGAAGGTTGCCGGTTCGAATCCCGATCCGCCGAGGTGCCACTGAGCAAAGCACCGTCCCCACACACTGCTCCCCGGGCGCCTGTCATGGCCGCCCACTGTTCACCAAGGGTGACGGGTTAAATGCAGAGGACAAATTTCACTGTGTGCACCGTGTGCTGTGCCGCTGTGTATCACAAGTGACAAACACTTCACTTTCAGAGGGATGTTGCTTGAACGAGTTAAATATTCCCGTTTCGATGAGCAACACGCAGGTGAGTAAAAAGACCAGAGCTGATTGGGCGTAGGACACGTGGGCGCGGTGAGAGGGGCGGCCTGGCTGCCATTTTATTTTAATGGCTCGTTATTTGCGGTGCCATTAGCAGATCAATGATTAACCTAATCGGCGAACTTTGGAGCGGCGAAGGCGCGTTGCACTCAGCATTCAGAAAAGGGGGGAGAATAAAACATCGATTACCCGCAGCAACAATCACTTCACGAAAGATGAGGGAAAAAAAAACCATGAACCTCCATTTTTGTACTTCTTGAATTTCATGTCAGGCTGCTGCATCGAGTTGTCAAGTCTGGGCAAGAATTACGAAACTAGGATCACACCCAGTTTCCCGGGACGCGCCGCTTCACCGTCTGTGGCTTTATATGCTAATGAGGAGGAGAGAGCGGGACGAGGAGGAGAGCGGCCTATAGAAGTTGAGGGGACATTCGCGGATATGACGTCATCAACACCGTCCACCAACCACAATGTCTGGTACAGACAGGAAGTCGTGTCGCCGTCTCGCGTGACTGAACTAAAAAATACGTTGGTGCTCATTTTTACATCCAACCACAGAGCAACTGCAGTGGTGCACACGTTTGGAAGCCATGACGGAAGGTGGAGATTATGTTTTAGGGGAGGGGTGGGAAAAAGAATTTCCCCTTATGACATCATAAGGGGACAAATTCAAGAGCTGCCTCTCTCTGAATGGTGAAGCAGAATGACCAAACCATCGCCATTTCTAGCCCCTGCAGGACTATAGACAGGCTCGGGGAACGATAAATAATACATTTCATGATAGGGGACCTTTAAAACGCAACGTTTGCCGCTCCCACCGGGTTCTCACCTCCTTCCAGAAGGGCTTGCCGATGTTGGTGAACTCCTCGCTGACATCACAGGCCACCAGCCGGCCGTCTTGTGGCAGTGCGAGGGCAATGCTCAGGGCGTTGTACCCAGTGTACACCCCTGGGGCATAAAACCCGACACTGATCAGAACCAGAGTTCTTCATCTGACGTACTGGAGGCAACGGCACCCTGTACTCCATCATTTAAATGCATAACGCAGATGGTTACAGGTGATGGTGACCCTCACCGATCTCTATGGCCTTCTCGGCTCTGATCAGTCGGGCCAGGTTCGCCATGAACTGCGACTGTTCACAGGCCACCATGATCCTGTTCAGTTCGTCCTCCATCGTCCTCTGCAACACACACAGTCTCCTCAAACTCTGGGTCCAACCAGACACGCAAAAGCCATTTATGGTGACCGATGACTTACAAGTCTGAGCTTCTTGAGGACCGGATGCTCCCTCATGGAGTTGTCCAGGACATACTGCATCAAGGCACTGGACCCAACGTGGCTCTTAAAAATATCCATCCTTAAGGCTTTAGATCTTCTCTTGCCTGTTGACACAGTGCATTATGATAACGTGCATGAAATTCGAGTTAGTAATGACGTTAACGCATTTACCCACGTAATACCCCACCGTGAGGAGCAGGCCGATGGTGGCACTGGCGACCAGCGCGTCCTTACTGACACCCCTCAGCGACATAGGACCGGCTCGACCGCGCGGCGCACCAATCTGGGTTATTACGGTAAACGTACGTTTAAGGGGGTGCAGTAGTAGGTGGATTACGGTTAATGACACAACGACCATATTACAATCACAAAGCGACACGATACAAAATGATATCTGCTTTTTATGATTACGGACGTAACAAGCACAGGCAACGTAACTCGTTTTGGGCTTTTAAAAGTAACAATTAGTGCGTGCATTTATATAAAATGCTTATATAGATGTACGCGTATAGTTAAATCCAGCGATGCGATCCCACACACAGCAGCATGTGCGCACAAGTAGCGTCGTTCGCAGAAAAGCGGCGCGATGGCGGATAAAAGCGGATCGGAACTCACCGCGCTGCGTCCTGGTTCGGCGCCGGTGGGCGGAGACGCGCGTATTTAACTCCCGCCTGGCCGGGTACTCTACATGCACACGGTGGGCAGGGACTCTCACGTTATCGCGGTCAAGTAGGCTGATAAAGTGGGCGTTTCGTAGATGAAGAAGAAATGTGGCAGTAGGTTTAAAAAAAAGGGGGTTTCATAAAGCAAGAAAAGTTCCAATTCTGTAAAAAAGGCTGAAGAGAGGCGTGACTGCAGCTGATAAGTGGGATGAATGCATTCACATTCACAGAACTGGTGATATCGGTCACATGATCTTTATCCCCCGGCGTCCAAGCATGTGACGGCTGGATTGGTGTCTGGCCTGGATCAGCCGCCGAACAGGACAGGAAGGCCGTTAACTGCTTTCATCGTCGGTCCATCTCGCTCCACTGCTCAACTATGGCTGGTGCAGAGGCCTGGAGCCTGTTAGAGCCCTAAACAGCGGGCGAGGCTGAGCACGTACTAATCTTGTCAAGTACATTTAGTACATTAGTACATTTATTTCTTATAAAGCCCATAATCACATACAGTACGTCTCAATGGACTTTGACGGGCCCTACAGTTGACACCCAACACACTTGACCCTTCTGCACACAAGGAAAAACTCCACACAAAAAACCTGTAGGAGAGAGAAAAAAGGTCGGAAGAAACGTTGGGAAGGAGTGAAATAGAGAGGGACGCCCTTCCTGGGTAGAGTGAGCCTGCAAGTGGTGTCAGTGCAGGGCTGGTGATGGTTTGTCCAATAATAATTTGTCTGCCCAGACAGAGGTCTTTGAAAACACCACCGAAGGCATTGCTGAAAGTGTCTTAAAAGGACACGACTGCTCAGGTCAGCAGCGGCCAAATCTTCCTCCCCAGTTGAGCTTATGGTCATATCAGCATCATGGATTTTACTTTGTTGAAGGAGGAGCTCACCATCTCCTTCTGGCTGTAGACTGGGTTAAAGCCTAGTTAAACTAGACTGGAGTAGTTTAAAGAGCCATCTTTACTTCAGATGAGCGAAATGCCCTGAGGAAGGAGATCTTCAAGCCGATGTGTTTGAGAACATGGAGGTTTTCCACCAACATTGTATTGATCAGCGGGGCCTGCTATATATGCAGTGTAGGCCGGACACTGGTCAAGAGCTCCACAAAGGTACATGTAGTCCAGGGGGATAATGTCTCATGCTCGCTCTCCAATTTTCCAGTGTTATTTATTGTACAATACAGATTCATGTACATTTACAGCATTTACCAGACGGCCTTATCCAGCGTCTTACAATCAGTAGTTACAGGGACAGGTTCAGACGTCCCTGGCGTCAGGTGAGCGTGGACTGAACACAGACCCCTCCTAGGTTGAAACACAGTGATGGTATATATAGTCAGTGAAGCACTGATGTTTATCTTTGTGCCTGGGGGTATCTGCATGGAGCAGGATCTTACACATTCCTCAGGATTCAAGCTGGATGAAGCACATTAAAGGAACACTTTTCTTTTACATTAAAACATTTCCCTCACAACGGTTCAACAAATTTCAACTCAACTGTACTCAGATCAGGCTGCCACAGTCGCTACCGGCACTACTTTTTAACGGGAATTTTTATACCACAGAGCAACATCATTATGATGTAATCCATCATGTTCTGCATGGATGGAATATCGTCCATGTCTGCATCGCGATGCATCGACTATACGATTAATTTCAACACCACTTGTAATAACCCACACGTATTGACTGGCCGCTTATATTTCTGGTCGAAAATACTGGAATTTTCAGGTCTGCAGGTCTCATCCTAATACGTTGGTTGGTAACTAGCGATTTTATTAACTCTGGGAGTACGTCCATATACTTTTCAGAATTGACCGATGTCAGATACTGCCACATCCTGCCTTTAATAGTTTTTTAAACGCTCGAACGCGCTAACCATAAAATCCCTTAAATCGTTTTCACGCAGCTTAATAACACAGACATGGGCTACACAGGCACACAGAGTTATGATATGAGCTATAACACCGATTACACAGCACGGTCTCTGTGGCCCTACGCACACATTTTTTACACAACCTTGTAATGTCCTTGTAATGTCATCTACACATCTAACGGATTTTTTTCTTCCTTTATTATCTGCCTGTTATTATTGCTTCCTTCCACGAAGCAATAATGGCCTTCTCCATATCCACCTTCTAGATGTGGACTTCCCTCTTCTTCTTCTGCATCACGCGCAGTCTCTCCTGGCCATGACATCCTGTTTACTTCACATCATCATGTCTCAAAACCTCAAGTTCTTCTCTCACTCACAGCAGGAGCTGCAGTGACCAGAAACTAGAACGTCTCCATATAGGTCACGGCATTTGATGGAGCCGAGGTGACCACAGAAGAGCATGACTGCCATCCTGTTGGGCGGGTCAGACGGACTGGCCATGGCCTGGAGCAGGAACTGCAACTTCAAGAAGTGCCTGATGAAATACCAGCTTCAAAAGTGAGCTCCTCTACTGCTGGACAGTCAGTTCTGGCCATTTCCTGCCCCCTGTTGGCCAGGAAGAGTTTGACACAGAACGTCACATTTCCTACAAATGGATGTTTCTTTATTATAATATTATTATTATTATGTATAGAGTATTACAGTAATATTCTGTGACAGAGGGGTGACGACTATGAGCTTCCTCATCACCAGCTGCACCGCTGGAAAGATCCAGATTTTTCGCTTTCTGACGGACCGCGTCTGAGGGTGATGAAGGTCAGCGTCCACCCAAGTCCAATTCTGTCCATCCACACACACAGTGACCGGTTATGAATTATATTATGAATAATATAGGATATTATTTACCCAACATACAGGATGTAACTTGTTGGGTTTATTATTATTAATAAAATGATCACACAAACCAAGTGAGCTCCTTCTTCATCAGCTTCGCGCAAAGTGGAGAGAGAGAGACCTCAGTCTCCTGCACAATTCTCTCTCTTTCTCTCTCTCTCGCTCTCTCTCTCTCTGCTCAGCCTTTCTGCGCAGCCTCTTGTTGCACAATATAGCCTCTCTGTCCATACCATAGACAGAAATATATATTATAATCAGATAACATGACAAGCAGCAGAGAGCGTGGCATGCAGCAGTTCCTCCTCAACAGTCTGGAACTCTCAATAACAGGAACTGCCAGTGTCCAGTGACACCAGTGTTCAGTGAGACCCGTGTGCCGGTGTCCAGCGTCCAGTGAGACCAGTGTGCTGGTGTCCAGCATCCAGTGAGACCAGGGTACCGGTGTCCAGCGTCCAGTGAGACCCGTGTCCCGGTGTCCAGCATCCAGTGAGACCAGGGTACCGGTGTCCAGCGTCCAGTGAGACCCGTGTCCCGGTGTCCAGCATCCAGTGAGACCAGGGTACCGGTGTCCAGCGTCCAGTGAGACCAGGGTACCGGTGTCCAGCATCCAGTGAGACCAGGGTACCGGTGTCCAGCATCCAGTGAGACCCGTGTCCTGGTGTCCAGCATCCAGTGAGACCCGTGTCCTGGTGTCCAGCATCCAGTGAGACCAGGGTACCGGTGTCCAGCGTCCAGTGAGACCCGTGTCCTGGTGTCCAGCATCCAGTGAGACCAGGGTACCGGTGTCCAGCGTCCAGTGAGACCAGGGTACCGGTGTCCAGCATCCAGTGAGACCAGGGTACCGGTGTCCAGCATCCAGTGAGACCCGTGTCCTGGTGTCCAGCATCCAGTGAGACCAGGGTACCGGTTTCCAGCGTCCAGTGAGACCCGTGTCCTGGTGTCCAGCATCCAGTGAGACCAGGGTACCGGTGTCCAGCGTCCAGTGAGACCCATGTGCCGGTGTCCAGCATCCAGTGAGACCAGGGTACCGGTGTCCAGCATCCAGTGAGACCCGTGTCCTGGTGTCCAGCATCCAGTGAGACCAGGGTACCGGTATCGAGACATGCGGTTTACCTTGACTTGGACTCACTGATTTACCGTCCCATGTTTTACGGTGAGGGATAGGATGAGGTGATTGATTTATGCTGTCATTGCCTAACCTGATGAAGCAGCTGAACTGGACAGAACCCCGGAGGGACGTGAGAACATCCCTGCCCTGAGTCCACTAACCCACGTAAAGGGACGCGTGTCTCTTCTCCTGTCTGTCTCTCCAACAGGAGCTCTTGAAGTCCTCCGTGTGCCGTGATGGAAAATACAGAAAGATGGGCCCGGTGTCTCGGTCGGATATCTCAGTCATATTCATTGATATGTTTATTTATGAACGCTGCAAACACACAAACAGGAAGAAACATTTTGTGTTTTAAGATGCGTCCTCAGTCGAAAATGACAAAAATACAAAACTCTGGCTCATTAAAAGCCTGAAAGCAGCTTGATTAAAAATGGATGCCAGTTCTCATTCTGGGCGATGATTAAAGATGGGAAGAGTTATTTAACCACCATGTTCACCATGAGAAATAAAAAACAAAGGAGGTAATATATACAGTTTAGTGACAAACTATCACGACTCTGGCTCACCCCATCTCAGAAGACAAGGGACAACCAGAGTAGAAAGGATGTGGACGTGGACGGTTAAAATTTATCTGGGTAAATATCAGACAGCCCCGGAATAGGGAAGTTGAGTCCCGGCGAGCCTCTCCCACCACCCCTCATCAAAGTCGACGCCCATGCAGCTAACATCTTAATATTCGAGTATAAATCCCTGAAAACCAGAACACTTTATTAAGGAAAGAAGGGAGAGAAATTCGGCAAAAGGTTCCGAAATGAATTGAAATGTCGAGCCTAGGGAGGGAGATGAAGACACAGAACCGACAGGTGGCGCCATTTCCCTGTTTTGGATTTTCCAGGTTATAAACGTGCCTGCTTGGCATCCATCTCTTGGGATCCATTCTCTGTTGAACCACTTCAAGAGATCGTTGTCTTTTTTGGTTTGGCCGCGCCGCATTACTTCGCGTCACCGCTACCGACATGTTATATGCACGTCAGAGCTGTAAAGCTTGATTGACATGGTACATGTTAACCTGCAGATGAATTGTGTGTCCGCCATCCGGTCAACTAAATGTAAATTGGGCAGCGGTTGTGGTGGAGTCAGACATACGGTACTGTGCAAAAGTTTTAGTCAGTAGTGAAACGAATGAAAAGCTGTTTGTCTTTGAAACAGTAACTCTGAAATTGTTGAGGAACACACAAACATTGATATGCAGAGGCGTGCTAAAAGAACCGAGCGGTGCGTTCTCCTAACTCTTGAAACAAATGAATGATCTGCAAGCAACGGTCTACAGATCTGAAGTTATATTTTGTTGCTGCTTGTAGAATAAAAATAGGATAAACTCAGGTGTCTGGTGGCCTGTGGGATGAAGATGTTGCAGAGTCTGGCAGTGAGGGCCCGGATGCTTCGGTATCTTTTTCCAGATGGTAGGATGGTGAAGGGTGCATGTGAGGGGTGTGTAGAGTCCTCCACAATGCTGGTGGCGTTCCGGATGGTAAATGTCCGTTATGGCGGGAAGAGAGATGATCCGATGATCTTTTAGCTGTCCTCACTATCCGCTGTAGGGCCTTGCATTTACGGCATTTACATTTACGGCATTTGGCAGACACCCTTATCCAGAGTGACTTACAACGTGCATTCAAGTTACCATGGATGAAGAGATCAATTCCGGTTCACTAGGACCCCAACTATGAATACAATCTTTTCATTCACTCTGTTGTAGATTCTGTACACAAAGTTCGACAACAAGAAAATTACAATTTAATCTAAATCTTCTCTAAAGAGGAAGGTCTTGAGCTGCCGTGTGAAGGTGCTCAGTGACTGAGCTGGAAGTTCATTCCACCACCGAGGGGCCAAGACGGAGAAGAGTCTAGATGAGCGTCTTCCTCGTACCTTCAGAGATGGAGGGACCAGGCGAGCAGTACTGGAGGCTCGGAGTATACGAGGTGCAGTGCGAGGTGTAATAAGGGCTGTGAGGTAGGATGGTGCTACTCCATGTTTGGCTTTGTAGACCAGCATCAGTATTTTGAACCTGATGCGTGCAGCTACTGGGAGCCAGTGGAGGGAGCGTAGCAGAGGAGCGGTGTGGAGAACTTGGGAAGGTTGAACATCAGTCGTGCTGCTGCATTTTGTATGAGTTGTAGAGGTCGGATGGTACATAGTGGTAGACCAGCTAGAAGGGAGTTACAGTAGTCCAGTCGTGAGGTTACTAAGGACTGAACCAGTATCTGGGTGGCCTGGGTTGCCAGATAAGGGTGGATTCATCTGATATTGTAGAGAAGGAATCTACATGAGCAGGAAAGATTGCTGATGTGAGTTGAGAAGGAGAGTTGGTTGTCTGTTGTTACTCCGAGGTTGTGGGCTGTTGTAGAAGGAGAGAGCTGTGAGAGATCCTGATGTGGTGAAGAATCTGCTGGAATGAATATTAGTTCAGTTTTGGTGGGATTGAGTTGGAGGTAATGGGCTGCCATTCAAGAAGAGATGTCTGTTAGACATGCAGAGATTTTGGAAGCACTATGTAGTTCAGAGCCTTGCGGTTCGATGCGGTGCAGTTCCCAAACCAGACAGTGATGCAGCTGGTCAGAATGCTGTCAATAGTCCCTCTATAGAAGGTGGTGAGGAGTGGTGGTGGGAGATGGGCTTTCCTTAGCATCCAAAGGAAGTGGAGACTGTGCAAGGGACCATAAGGGCCCACCATCCAGGAAGTGGGCAGGAGGAATCATCTCTGATTCTCTGAACGTGGTCATACAGTCTATCTAAAAAGTAAAAGTGAAGTGATTGTCACATGTGATACACAGCAGCACAGCACACAGTGCACACAGTGAAATTTGTCCTCTGCATTTAACCCATCACCCTGAGTAAGCAGTGGGCAGCCATGACCGGCGCCCGGGGAGCAGTGTGTGGGGACGGTGCTTTGCTCAGTGGCACCTCAGTGGTACCTTGGCGGATCAGGATTCGAACCGGCAACCTTCTGATTACGGGGCCGCTTCCTTAACCGCTAGGCCACCACTGCCCCAAGAGAAACACGGCCCCACGAAAGGAAGATTTCTTCCTTTACATGCAGAATTTTTAAAATCCTGACAAAGACAGCAAAATACTCTTCCACTCAGGCTCTACACGCTATGCTACAATTTTTCTCGACCAAAGTGCTTCTAAAGACCTCATTAGCGTCAGACTTTATCTGTCCGTCAGCCACAAACTGCATTTCAGATGGAATCACCGCCACATGACTCTAATTCCATTTCCCCGGTCAGCTAATAGACACATGAATTATTCACCACACCCGTTAGCATAATTCTGAATTAAATCACCACTCGACGTGCTGGAATTTATTAATTGTGAACATGCACGATGCATTTCATTGATTTGCCTGCATTTTGTCGGCACGCTGCACGCCTGCTCAGCCTGAACAGCCGACTTCCACGGCGGCAGGAATATGCGTTTGTCTTGAGAGTGTAATTGTGCTTGTCCTCGATTGGACTTGTCACATGCGCTGCGTAATTACGTTTGAAAGCTCTTATAATAAGAACGAATGCGTCCCCCACGCCGCTGTGGCGCAGGACCTGCCTCGGGGGTCAGGAGCTCAAGATCTGACCACCACTGGGAATACGAATAATATTTCACCATATATATATATATATGGTATTTAAATAATCATATTCAGAGGTGCAATTTACAGTTTCTCTTAATTTTTAATCAGTTCTAGTAAATAGGAGAGATGGGCGGGGCCACTGCTAGCATGTTAGCATCAGAAAATATTTCAGCAACATGATTAAATATATTTTTTATTTGTACAGGATCATTGTTGTTGCAAATGTAGATAAAAATGACGCAGTGGATGAATAGTGCAGCAACGTAGCTGCTTTTGGAGATTACAAGGGACCTATTTCATCCGTCATTAGACTAACAGGGTCGTCCCCCTGAGCTAACGAAGAAATCGGCCGTGATCTATTGATCCAGAGTCGCTCCTCGCTCCTGCGTGACTTATGCCCCCCTCCTTGGCCATCACTGCTGCTTCCTCCGGCTTATCAGGGGACCCGGGGTCATCATAGATCCTGGAAGGTTGCTGTCACTGGGTGGTCCTTGCACACAGGGGGTCGTGACCTGATCGTGGAAGCACAGAGAGGACTTCTCTCCGGCCACATTATTATTTCTCTTGGCCTCGTCACAAGGACCTAACCTGAAGGCCGGACCTTATATTCCAAGCGAGCGCGTTCCGTCCCCTTGTCCTCCTTTCAGTTCGGCTCCGCGTGCGGTTAGATAAAGAGTAGTAGAGGTGTTTATGGCAGCCCTGCAGACGGCTGGGAAAGCCATAAAGCACCCAGCAAGCGAAAGGATAAAGATTTATAATTATTTCACTTCATCCAAGGCCCTTAAATCTCAATAGAGGCGGAATATAGCGATAAGCGCCGGTTCTTTATCTTTACGCTATTGATTCCCTCCCCGCCGCCTGCCTCCCCGAGTTCAGCGGGATGTCTTTATTGACGGCGCTATGTGTTCGCCACTAAATTCCCGTCCTCTGATTGGGTCCGCAGCGTTGACGGATTGAACCGTTACTGCTGCAGTATAACTCATTATTTCAGCGTTTTCTGTCCTCGTTATTTCCCAGCTTTCTCTCAGATTATTGATTTATTCCATGGACGATGTTCTTGAGCCGTTCCGCCACCTGGACATGACGCCTGCCTATATTGAGGGTTATTACAGTAAATCTATAACCCTGCACATTAATAGGAATGATAATAATATCAATAGGAATTCGCAAACCGTCTTTGTTTAAAAGAGTATGTATGAAGCTGGAAGAAATGAAGATTATGGTTCTTTACTGACCATGGCCTGATGCTTCTTCTATTTCATGGTGTCAGCTCTGTGGGGGAAATTCATGAATTAATAATCGGGGGGCAACGCTTTTTAAATTCTTTTGCCTGTTCAAATCCCAAATCACCAAAGTGACCCTGAGGTGATGGGTTTCCGTGGTGTTCTGTGTTTTCACAATGACAGGCCAGGAGGATGACCGATCTACCACATCTACGGGTGAAGGAGGTGGCAAGTGGACGACTCAAAGGTCTAAAAGTGTTAAAAATCATGTTGGAAAAAAACTTCTATTCTTTTATCTCCACATCATGCTTTGGGGAAGCTGGACCTTGATGTGATCGCACCATGCTGGAACGTTCTCGACGGGCCCTACTGCGTACGTTCAGAAGCAACCCACTACACTGGGGGTCTATGTGAAGTCAAATGAAAAGTGTGATGCAGATGAGAAGGTTCGTGTGCTGATGTGAAAGGTTCTCCATTTGCTCACTAGATGTCACCAGAGGGACAGGGAGCCGGACATGGAGCCTGGAAGAGCCTTTTGAGGAATGGACCTGGACGTTTTGGAGGAAAACCTCCAATCTGAGAAGTTCCTACAGCCTGGTGGGCGTACCCTATCTTCACACGCGACCTTATATTTGACCCTTCCTCTTCACCAGCTGTGTCCTGGCCCAGGAGGAATGTAGGCGCCCTGAGCTGTCAGTGCAGCTATTTGGGGGCGGCCAGTAAATCTTCTCCAATTGGGGCGTCAGGCACCAGGAACGTTGTAGCCTGCATGCAGTGGCGTTCCGGAAGGTTTTCACGACCTGCCCTGATGGAGCAGACCCGTTCGCGGTTTAAAGAGACCCGGAAATGTAAAAGATGGCCATCCTGGGTTGGTTGGGAAGGGTCATCGCGCCCACGATTTACGCTCCCGTGGAGAAGGAGGAATTTACGGGCAGCTGCTGCCTGGCTGGATGTGTGGGGCGCAGCTCGTACAGCAAATTTGTGCACGCTCAAAGCTTTTTACTGCCACCGGCCGTGACAGACCGCCGCAATACATCACAGCCGGGGAGAGGCGGCCATGTCTCACCCCCTGGAGCCCAGGAAGTCCCGTGCACGGAGCACAGTGTGCTGAAGACGCTCATTATTAAGCAGGGGAGCGTTGGAAAAAGAGACTAAAAACCCTTTCGGTCGTGATTCCTGATGACCTTGCTGATCATGCAAATTCCCCGCGTTTCGGATTCATCCCCCGGCGGGTAAGCTGTGGCCACGGTCTCCTGTAGGACAACTCGTCATCCATCATGGTGTCGAGGGTCAGGAATTCATTACTTGAGGGGGACCCGAGAACCACAGAACGCGCCGCAGGGCCCATTACTTTTAAAGACGGGTGTCATCGTTTGTCCAGGGAAACGTCCTTGGCCCGCGTCGCCTGTAATTGTAGACGGGGGGACGGCGGACATCAATTCTTGCAGGACGTGACTGGCGCTATTCATTTCGGTGGACGGGCCAGGCTGCGCATGTCAAATTAGAATCCTGAGCCGCGCCGAAGTGCCTCCATTTTCCGGGCGTCAGGCCTGTGCCAGGCAGCAGCGCTCCACGATTAGCGGGTAAAGCGCACCGCGGCCCGACGAACGGCAACGCCGCGTCTCAGATCTAAAGATGAGTAAATAGACACGTCCGTCACAGCCCAAGCGGTGATCGTTTCCTCTCCAATCTGCTATTTAAAAAGTGAAAGGATTGTCATACACAGCAGCACAGCACGCGGTGCACACAGTGAAATTTGTCCTCTGCATTTAACCATCACCCTGAGTGAGCAGTGGGCAGCCATGACAGGCGCCCGGGGAGCAGTGTGTGGGAACACCTCGGGATTCGAACCGGCAACCTTCTGATTACGTTCCTGAACCGCTAGGCCGCCGCTGCCCCATAACCGCACCATGATTGAATATCAGAATATTTTAAGATGTTATTTAGACTCTCCAGCAGGGCTGCATGTCAGACTGGCCTGTCAAACTGGTTTCCCAGCATGCATTTAAACGCCGCCGCCCGGTGGAACCCGTGATTGATTTTTGACATGCCAGGTGTCAGAAACGCCGCGACCCTCGGAAATAAAACTGGCATGTGGTGCTGATCTGACGTCTAAGTGCTTCCGGAATGTTCCTCCTGATTGACTGATGTACTGGGTTAGCGAGGGGTAGTTTGTTGGATAGTGGCACATCGGAGTCTGCCGGAGTCGGTTCATTTTTGTCTACTGATAATAAAGTACTTCATGATTTAAGTGTGAATTGTAATATAATTATTTAAGTTACGTTTAAGTTACGATTTACATCACAAGCAGTTTCATCACAAGCAGTTTCAGCATCTGACCAATGACAGTTTCCATTGTCACTGCGTTTTAAATGTACATTATATCCTGGAACTTCGGTAACAAGTAATTCAAACCTGAAGAAGCTCCTCTCATCGTCTCATGTTTCATCAAAACTGGCTACTACTGGGTGGAAGTGGCCTAGTGTGTAACACACTCGCCTATGAACCAGAAGACCCAGGTTCAAACCCCACTTACTACCATTATGTCCCTGACACTTAACCCTGAGTGTCTCCAGAGGGGGACTGTCCCTGTAACTACTGACTGTAAGTCACTCTGGATAAGGGCGTCTGGTAAATGCTGCAAATGTAAATGCAATAACGTGGAAGTGCGGCTAATGTGGGATCCGCTACCAAAGTTACATTTTAAACTACTTTCCCTGCTAACTAGTTACTTTTATACCGCTGTAACTCAGTCACTTCTTGAACTATGTTACTAGTATATGTAAGTCATTAATAAGTAAGTAATGTGCCCAACTATTTTCCTGTATGACATGTGGTGAGGAGGGTGTGGCTTTTCCATCCGGATCCAGAACTCCAACCTCAGCTGGGTCGATTTGCGCCGCTCTACACGCTCACGGTCGGGCGTGTAAGTTCGCCGTGACCAGTGAGGAGATCCCAGCACCCTCCACCCCTCTTACAGCCAGTCATGGGAGATTAACTAATGCAAATATCAATCTTCGCAAGGTCGTAAAGAACGAATCCAGGCCACGCTGTGCCGCCATCGATTCGCCCGTCTCATCAAGAAACGCTCGGGCATCGTTTGGAGAGCAGATAAGGTCGTAATTCAGGAGATCTAACTGCTTTCGCAGAAGTAGCCTTTTGGGTAAGACACTCGTCCTTACCAAGAAAACGCACCGGGACAAATATACATCCAGAAAATGACACTCGGCAGGGGTGGGGGGACCCAGGAAGTCAACGCCGCTAAGCTATTAATAATTAAGATGCAGTTGGAGTGGCGGTAAATAGACTGGCTGGAGATAAGTGTGCCGGGGTGATGAATGCAATTAGAAGGACCTGGAGGTGGTTCAGTGTGTGTGTGGGGGGGGGGGGTAACATGGAGTAATAATTCCTCACTGTTTATGTCCACACACACCCACACACACCGTATTGACTTTTCTATTGGAAAGACTTCCGTGTAGATGATGTTCATTAAGAATTCTCATTAGGCCTTTTGGTGCGTGGCCAGCACGGCGACGTGGGACATATTAATGTGGCTCTGCCTGGCTGCTCATTATGGTGGAAGTTAAAGAGAAAATAAATCCCGTCCCAACGCCGAAAAACCCAGTAATTAATCTTATTTACTGCAGGCTGGCCGCACTCGCGTTTTACCATTTCAAAATACGTACAATTTCATAAATCCACGCCAACCCCACTGTGGGCAGGAGCAGGAACAAGGAAGTAAATTTTTCATTTGTTCTGCGGCCGTTGCACCATGTTGTTCCAGTTTCCTTTAAATTATAAATGAGGATTCAATGAGTTTCTGAGCTTTTGCCCCACCAGGGTGGTACGCTTACGGTGCCGGTGACTTACCCGCTTTCCTGTAATACAATGAAGGCGTTGTACGTTTTATTATACACCCTATTACGGGGAATAGGAAGGTTGCCAGTTCAAACCTCGAAGTCCCCAAACACTGCTCACCAAATACAGAGGACACGTTTCACCATGTCACCGTGTGCTGCGCACAACCCCGACCAACACGTCACCTTCGCGTCCTGTGATTTTATCCTGTGTGGGTGTCGACGTGTCAGGTTCATATTAAGGTGCATCCAGGTTCACTTTACACGCTTGAAAAGGTGCCGGGAGGACTGCTGTGAAGGTGCGAGTGCAGCTGGTGGTGGCGCTATGAAGTTCATGCATGTTTCTTTCAGCCTCTGTTCACCGTATCAGCCGCACCGAATCAAGCGGCCGCACGTCTGACATGCAGCTCGATGTGGACGCCGTGAGCCGATGAGTGGAGGGCCACGTGAGAGCTGAGTCTTTTTCCGGCCAGGCGTGGGCACCTCTGGGGCCTGACAAGTGCCTTGAGAACGGGAGCCGAATGCCACGGTTCGGCCGCAGCCTGGCTCCGGACGCCTCACGAGGGGGTACGTGGAAGAGTGAGACGTTTAAAGAGCTCCGGATCGGCCCGCGGTGAATAATTGATGGCGAGTGATGTTGACACGGCTGCACTTGTGGTTGTAGTTGGTTCACTGATGGACGCACTAATGGGCCTTGGCTCAGAAGCTCTTACAGAAATATCTATATGCTATATTAAAATAAAGCTTGCATTATACATGAGATTTAGAATTATTGATTCTATTTACTACTCTTTATCTGCAAAACCAATAATTATAAAAAATATAATCAAATTGACTAATCAAAGGAGGGGTGATTTATAACTGATATAGACTCTTTTGCTTTTACTTAAGTATTACAATTTTTTTGTTATATGTGCCATAAATCACACATCATGTCTTATTCATGGAGCAAAAAAGCACAGAATTTCCAATGAAATAAATTCCTTCTAATTCACAACTAGGTATTGGGAACAACTGAAATATTTCTATTAGTAAGTAAGATAATTGCAGTGCAAAGTTGAAAAACGGTGTTCTTGTATATGAAACATAATTTTAAAACTGAAAAAAAAATGTAATTAAAAAAGAATATTTGCAGACACAAGGATTAAACATGAAATATTAGAATTGGTAAATGGATCGGCCCTGCCCGCCCGATATCGGTACCCCATCCCAAATCAAAGCTGTCACAACTAGCACTTATCGATTCAGCTCACAAACAGAGTCACCATGTGAACTAGCAGTCTACTCAAAGCTCACTAATCCAACACGTGAAGGTACGTCCTGGTGAGCGTTCCTGGTGCAGGAACATGACGCTGCGGCACGTCGTGTTCTGCAGGAGGTGCTCCAGGGTAATTGTCCCCACATTTGTTCGCAGCTAATTGTCCCGAGTGGTGACGTAAGAAGTAATTGCGCCCGCCGCATGTTCTCCTAGTTTCTTGGTGGAGCACGGGCCCTGCAGGACGTGGGCTGAAGGGACGCCGCCGCAGGCCCTGGACGTATCGCGTGTCCTCGCCACCTGATGAATTATTCCTGGAGGTCGGGTCGGCTGTCACGCCGTATCGGTGACATGCTGACAACGGTCTAATTGTGTTTCGGATGAGGATGTGAAGGGCGGTGTCCTGTTATTCTCGAACATGTGGGCGCGTAGGACGTCCTCATGAACGTGAACACTTTTGGTCACCCTGTGTAGGACGTGTGGACGGTGGACGCTGGAAGCAGGGCGCGTGTCAGCTGTCAGTCACTTTTTACATCTTGTGGCCAGGCGTTCGTGACCCCGCCCCACGCGCCAGGAAAACGTGGACTTACACAGCAATCTATTGCGTGTCTGTCACCGAGGTCTGAGCACGACTTTCCACGTGTGTCGGTGTTGCACCGATACGTCGCGATCGCGAAACAGGTTCTTCTCTGATTTAGATTTGAGTCGAAACCCCAGTTGTACCCCCCGTCCCCCCGTCCCCCCCTTCAAAGAGCTTTTAATTCTCCTCTGGAGCGTCGGGCTGTCATTACATGTCGGAGACGATCCTCGTTTCAGACAGCGTGCCGGGTTTTTTGACGGGCCATAAAAGGCCCGGCATGATGGATGGCATCCGCGGGCGCGTCCCTTTGTAGTGAGACGTGATGAGTGAATGAGTGTGAGGCGGAGGGGAGAGAGGGGAGTTGTTGAAGATGTGCTATCCGTGTAAAAAGCAGGGTTTTTTTTACCGAACGTTGAGGATTATTAACGTGACCCGTTATTTAAGTGAAATGAGTCCGAAAAATGTCGCTGCCCTCCCGGTGTCTCTGTGGTCATGAGGGCTGCGGCTGCCCTGTCAGGGTGAATGATGGCGGCTGTAATGAAACCTCCTCAGGTTCAACGGCAGTGGCGGTGCTGATATACCGTTACCGTCGCACCCAAACGCTTATTAATGGGAGGATACCCTCACTGGCCCTTACAGAAAGTAACAATATAGCGACAATGGATTTGTGGATATAATATTGAGATGTGATATTTTTCATGAGGTGTGATCACACCCAGAAGCTGAAATGTGGGAGTTTCGTCCCAGCAAAGAAAACGCAAAAATAAAATGTGTATAATGGAGGCCGGAGTGCAAAACAGCGTTAGCGTGTGGGGCCCTATTTTCAAACTAGCGCTAGGAACAGTACTTGAGCTAGCATAAGCTCAAAGGCGGCACAGGATTTACGTAAGAAGAAGCACTTGGTGGTTATCCACCTCTTGACGAAGAGAATAAGCACGGTTTACAACGTGCAGACACGCCTCTTCCTCATTCTGGATGGTTCAATACAAACATCATTCAAGATCACTTCACTTTTTTTCCTTTAAGTAAATTATTTATGTAAATCGTGCAGAGGCCTTTGACCAAACCCCATACTTGATGTGTCGTGCTGCGCTTGGCATGAGTTTAAAAACAGTGTCCTGTGGCTGAATTCCACACAACGTAATGATAGTCCAAATGTCTGGTTTTTGATCGTACGACCATTTATTTGGACACAAGTCTGTAAATTGAATGGAAACTGAACGTGACAACAAGGTGAATATTTTGAAAATCTTTCCAGGGCAACTATGCATAAATGCAATTTGATGGACTCATTTGAGGTTTGTGCATATTTTTGGGGAGCGTTGGAAGTGGGTTGGAGTTCCCTTTGGCTGTTCGACCTGGAGCCGAACGTGATCAACCAGCGCTTTCATCGCTCGCTCCATCGTGCTCCTTCATCTTCAGCTGACCATTGGCACCATCTGTTTTCCATTTCACGTGGACTGCAACCCGCTGGGAGCCATATTTAGGCGGGGCAGGGGGGGGTCTCCTCCATGTCTAAACTGCGGTGTAATGTAGCGTCAGGCCGCGGCGTAAGCGGCCCGTGATTTATGTTCACCCAGGGCCAACGCCAAGATCACACGGGGCAGCCGGGGGCCGGTTTTGGCCTCAGAGATCGCCTGCATTTTCCCCCCTTCGTTCATGTGCCAAACAGCTTTGCGCGGCAATTAGTCATGTCCTCATTTAGTGTTCGGCCCCACGGGGTAAAGAAAGCCGCAGGTCATCTCCGGACCCGTTAACTACGCAGCTCGGAGGCAGGTAGAGCCGGGAACGGTGAGAAACGCGGTTCTTTCCCGGGAGCCCGTTCCCCTCGACACCCACCTCCTCGCCCGGCCTTTTTTCTGAGGTCTTGATTTCACGGCGCTCGTTCATCTCGCCGCAGCGTGGCGGAACAGGTGCAGGAAACAGATTGGCGATTAGCACGTCATTACGTTGCGCGGTGCGATTAGGGCTTGTTAATGCCGGCAGGGCCGGCGGAAGAAACCCCATCCATCTTTCCGGATAAAGTGCTGAGCGAGGAGGCGGCCAAACAGGAAGTCCGGTGACGGTTCGCTCTTGACGTCTGTGCTACCGAATCCTTTTTAAAAAATATGCTTTATTGAAATCGACGTGGAAATGTTAGACAGAAATCAATAAACGCTTCATTTTTCTACAGAAATCCAGGTTTTTAACTGGTGTGTAAAAGTAACATTTCTTGAAAAAAGTTTAAACTGAGAAATTTAGAGTCTTTTAATAGAATCTGAATATTAGAACATTTTAGTTTAATCAAGAAATCTTCAGAAATGGTGAATTTAAAAAAAAAAAAGTTACATTTTGAAAACGACAATTTGCATGTAATAAAATAAGGAGATCGTGCTCTTTCCAGTATAATCCGTTAAAAGAAGAGGATTTTTTCCGGAGAAGACTAGCCGTGAAGGTTACCTACACACAAATGACAGGAATGTTTAACGCTCCCGTTATTGCTCATCTCGGAGGCCTTCAGCCTCGATTTATTGTGGCTTCAGAGGCGCCTTGACAGACAGCTCGTCTGTGGTAGAAAGAAGGAAAAAGCCTGAAGACGGGCTGTCACTGTCAGGATAGACGGGCGTCACTCATTCTGCCTGTTAATTTGTATTTCTGCTTGGATTTCATGTTAAAATACTGATAATCTCTAAACAAAATTCCATCCATTTTCACCAAAACCACAGAAAATTGTGAAAATTCTATTCAGACATGACTTGTATTCTGCTTTTGCGCCCGCAAACAAATACAGACACACATTTTTGTGCATTATTGTCCGTGAGTATTTACAGAAATATGACCGTGTGCCACGTTCCCATCACAGATCCGGCCCCCCGAGCCGCTTTTATCGTCTCCCGCGGTGTAAATGAAGTGGATATGACGTGCCTCATTCCGGAAGACTATTCCTGTAAGGCCCGAATAGGAAGAGTGACAAATGGGAGTCTTTTTTTTCCCCAGGTCATGGCTTGATTAATGGTTTTCTCCCGATCCAATTTTAGAACACCAAGACTGATGCGCAATCCAGATGGAGGAGAACTGATGGGGTTTTGCGGCCAAGACGTAATGATGAGCTGCAGCTTACTCTGATGCTTCCATCAGATGGTGGCCTTTGTCTTTTTTTATTTCCATCGCCGAGCTCCAAGCACATTCCAGGCCCAAGTTCTTCATGCATTATATCATCTGCTGCACTATTCCTCGTCTGGTGAACAGGAGGAACGTTATCGAACCTGCAGCCTTGATTAAACCCAAGCAAGTCAACTGCAGGTTTAAACCATCAACAACAGCTCAGAGACCTCCAAGTTGCTGATGATCTACATCTCCAGACCACCATCAGAGCAGCTTCACCGAAGACTCGTCTCCCCAACCTGTTCATCTGTACCGTTCAGGAAACTCTTCATAAAACCTTCTGAAACTTTGGAGCTTTTATTGCGATATAAAGGTGCTGAGACTTGACCAAGGGAGGAAGACCACGTGCTTACCACACGGCAAGTCGAATTGTAAAACCCAACACCATTCTCTTAAATTATACAGCTGTTTGCTGCTGCTGGAGGTCTCCGTTCATCTTGCTCGCCGTTGGTCTCCAGCTCGTACGGGACCTGCCGGTAAGAGTTTCCACGTGCTGAGGTTGTTCAGGTTCTCGGGGAGGGGGCTTAATCAGCAGTTTGCGACCGCGAGGAGTCACGTCCATGTCAGCAAGTCGTTTTCAGAGACAATTTCGTACCACGAAGGGCTTCAGGACGTCTTCTGCTGACTGACCACTGGTTTTCGGAGATTTGGCAACCCCCCCCCCCTGACTTCTCAAAACCCGTCCAAAGTAGGAAACACGCCCCCATCACCAAAAAAAGCACGATTACGGACGGGCTGCCCTTCGTCACTGTTCTTCATCCTCTCCGTGCTGCCACGCCCGCCCATCCGACGAACAGAGCCTGATGGCGGAGGAGAAATATGGAGCAGCTGGCCCCATTTCCTTCGTCCTCGTTCATCCGCTTCTGATGAATCGAAGTCACGTCATTGGCAAGATATGAAAGTGGATGGGACAGCCATTAATCCCGCAGTAGAGTGGAGTAAATATCTTCTCATAGTTGGTGGTACGAAGGAGATCCTAACTATAAAAAAAAAGTAGTATCTTCTCTTCAAATGACCGCTGGTGTCTTTAATTGTGTAAAAACCTCCCGCGTTGGTCCATATAAGTACATGTAGCAGGACACTGGGTGACACTGAACGTCCAGCAGAAAAAAACGAGCCAGTTATGGACCTAGAAGAGGCCGGAAGACCCAGACGGGGTTGGAACCTCCAGCTGTGTCAGTTTTTAATAATTTATTACGTGATTAATGCAGTGAAAAAAGAACGCGCAAAAGCCGCTGTCTGGTCAGGACATCTGGAGCTTTGGGAATTCCATACCATTAACACAGTGGTCGGTATCTGCTAGAACCTTTAGGACATTTTTTCCCCAAGACTAATTAATCGAAAATAGTGTGTTTGGTGGCATCTCTCAGAATTACGACTGGTTTTGTCCAGACCCTGAATGTAAGATGAAGTATTTCTCTGTTCCCAGCCATCTCTTATGCATGTTTTTCACATCATCACACTGCATTTTTTCGCTTTTTTATGCTTATGTCTTGACATTTTGACGATTGGGGTGGTCAGTTTTGTGTTTGGCTGGTGTCTCCACTGCTTCAAGATGAATCTCTCACCATGAATCTCTCACACGTCCACATACCGTCCAAACGCAAACGTCAAAAAAAAAAATCCACTAATCCACAAATAGAAACGTTCAGAGGAGCAAAAAAAAAAAAAAAAAAAAAAGTCCAATTCTCTCCAATGAAGAATGTTCACAAGTTTCACTGCTGCAGAACATTCGTGCTTCATTGCTTGATCCTAAAAATCTAGAAGAAGAAGGTGGTTTCCTGGTCGAGCTGCTAGGTTGTGTCCCTCAGCTTGTTAACATCCCCCAACGCTCAGGCCCTCTTCTCCATCACATCGTGGACGTGGTGGGACGTCGACTGTAACGGCTCCCAGATGCTGACGCACGCGGACGCCTGTGTCAAGGTGACAGGGACATTTACCGGCGTGCCATATGAAGGCACATCTGCAGCGTCTGACGCAGATACAGCATGCTAAATATTTTATTGTGGTCCTTCCCCAACACCAGGTTCTGTCACGCTGTCAGATTTATATGTATGAGAAAGACATGTCCCCTTTTTCCAGCGGTTTGAATAGAAAATTTTGTCCATTTTTATTGGCTCTATAACCAGTGCCGCTGAGCACTAAAACCCATTCTAATAATGAAGTTATTGATAAATGATAGAGTTCCTCTCTACATGTCTGCAGATGTTCCAGCATCAACAGACATTTCCAGCCACCGGAGTCATTTACAACATCGGCAAAGTCCGGACTGCGGGGCCCAAATTCCCGAATGGTTTTCCCTCCTTCTTTTTCTGAAACGCTGGATGAAAGGACCTGATCTGAAGTTGTATCTTTGTATCCGGAGACCATCGCTGCTGAGCTAAAGCCACATCACCACGGGGCCGGGCGTGACCGCCACCGATGCTGATTTGACCTTCTGGGAGGAGCGTGACGCAGTCGGCTGCGTTCGGGGAGCTGCGGCTAGGCCGCTGAGGGCCTCGCTCGTCTTCATTACTGCACCGTACGCCACACGCATCGTCTTTATTTCAGATAGTGAGAGGCATTCTGGGAAAATACGCTGCATATATATATATACATAAAAAAATATGATCTCGTTGATCTGCGTGACGATGTTCAGCACTAGTCTGGGGCTCTCCTAAAGCACCCTGTGTTTTTCTTGGAGTTTCAGTAAAACTATTTTAAAATATGTGGTACGTCTCCGCATCAGGATCGCACTCGCGGCGTGGATTTTTAATAAAAATGTGAAACAAAGACAGGCTAATATGAGCAACCGAGGCCGCGTGATGATTACAACCCACGCAATACACAACCAACACCTTCAAACAATTCCACACCGTTTAAAATGCACAAGTAAATATTACTGTTGTTTTTTATTAAATTATCTGTATATTCTTTTTTTTTTTTTTTTTTTTTGAATAGGAGAGGTACAAAAAATAGCACTCTCGAACGCATGTGACATTTCAAAATAACACCAGGACACATTTGGAAGTTAGTAAAAAAAAGAAAAATCCCACAAGCATATTGCATACATTATAAAGCTAAAATAATCCCATTCATAGCCCCGTCATGGGATCCGTTCTTCTTTATTATGAATTATTATTAGTCTTCTGTCGCTATAATAAATAGTCCCGCGCGGCGAACTTTAGGGTCGAATCCAGGTGAGACAAGAAAAAAAAAAAAAAAAAAAAAAAAAAAAAAAAGTTCCCATTTGCATAATTCTACACATTGTAATTTCGGGGTTCGTTACCACGTGACCTTTCGGGGCGCCTTCCCTCCTCGGAACGATCCCAGAGCGGGAGGGTCCCCGCGGGCTACTGGTAGCCCAGGCCGGGCGCCGTGGTCAGCCTCTGGCCGTACAGCGCGTACGGGGAGTAGTAGGGCCCCGTGGCGGCGGGCACCGGCACCGGCACCGGGCTCTTGGGGTACGGGTGGTAGCGGCCGGCGAGTCCGAGGGCGTGGTGCGGGCTCCGCAGCGGGGCGGCGCCGGTGGGGACGTGCATGTGGCAGGCCATGGCCGCGGCCAGCGTGGAGGGGGAGCCCGGGTACCCCGCCACGAGCTTGTCGGCGGCGGCGAAGGCGGTGTGCGTGCGCAGGTGCCCCAGCAGCTCCTCGGACGTGGCGAAGCGCTTGTCGCACGGCCCGTTGGCCGACACCCAGTTGCAGGCGTGGGGCAGCGGGTCGTTGGGCAGCATGAAGCCGTACGGGTAGAGCGTCGGCGGCGAGGGGTGCACGCCGTGCAGGGCGTGGGACGGGTACACCAGCGGGTATCCGGGCTTCAGGGCGGCCGGGTCGTGGCCGCCGGCCCCGGCGCAGTGGTAGCTCAGGCAGTAGGGGTCCCTGCAGAGGCTGGCGGACACGATGGAGGGGGGCGAGGCGCCGGACAGCGGGCTGGACCCCGCCTTGCCACAGCCCAGCGAGAACTGGGCGCTCAGCAGCGGCCCGCCGGGTTTGGTCGGGTCCAGCGACACCCCGGGCGGCAGGAAGGGCTGCGGGTACCCGGCGTAGGCCCCCGCCAGGCTGCCGGGGTAGGGGATGCCGGTGGGGGGCAGGGGGAACACCGTGTGTCCGGGCCGGTAGGGGGACACGGGGGCCACCAGGCCGGAGCCCAGGCCGGCCGGACTCGCGTCGGACGCGGGCGGCGCCTTGGACGCGGCCTCCTGGTGCGGGTTCGAGTCCCCGCCGGACGTCCTCTCGGGCGCGCCGCCCTCCTTTTTATCCTCGCGTTCCGCCGGCTTGCAGTCCGACGGCAGGGGCGAGGCGGAGGCGCAGGAGTTGGGGCTCCCCGTCCTGGGGGTGAACGGCCGGCAGGTGGCGCTAGGTACGCGGAAACAGGCCTTGTCTCCCGCGGACGCGGCCGAGGACGGCTCCTTCTTGTCCGCGGACTTGGCGTAGGGCTTGAAGCTCGACTTGTCCTCCGCGCCGATGTCGCTGATCTTCAGCGGGCCGCACTTGGGGTCCTTGTCGCCAGATCCACCCGAGGTCGCCGAGGCGAGTTTGGACGAGGACGGGGGGTCCGGCTTCCCGATCTGGGAGCATGTTTGCGCCAAGAGGGCGAGGGGACTTTTCTTGGCGTCCAGCTGCGACGAATAATGAACACAGATGAATTATTACGCGTTATGTCGGACAGAATACACGTTACATGGGAAAGGAACCGAAATGTCCGGTTTGGTGCCAGCGCGCTTTACGCACGGAACCAGTTTAGTGGTTCGTGGGAGAAATATTAAAAATCGTCTCTAAAAAACCGCCGTGAATTGTGGCGACGGCTCAGTGGGGGACGCTCACCTCGATGGGGCTGATCGGGGTGGAGGGGAGCGGCTGGAGGTACTCCGGGTGCAGAAGGTGTCCGGCCCGCGCCGTCAGCATTTTCACCGCCCGGATGGGGAGACGGTTCGCCTGTCGCACGGGGTCCGCCGGGGACGCCAAGTGAGCGAGTCGCTGGCCGCTGTTGGTCTCCCACGCCGGACTGTCGCTGAGGTTGTTCGGGGCGGACGCCGGGGGCGACGTGATCATGACCCAGCTGTCATTCGGGGCGTAAAACGACGCGCGTCGGTGGCGACCGAGGAACGAAAAATCTCGTAGGGTCCGCCGGGGGGTCGCGGAGGCGTCGGGTCCGCAGACGAAGCTCCTCAGCTCCGCATGGTCCTGGCAGAAGGTCCCGTTGCAGCTCCGCGCGTCTCGGACTCCGACTCCGGGTCTGGCTGGGCGCTGCGAGTCGGCGGCGGCTTCCTTCCAATCAGAAGGAGCTCGGAGGCGATTGGCGGACCGGTGGGGGGGGGGCGTGACGTTCCACTCGTGTCCCACCCCCGCCCTTTCAGAGATTTTAAAGGGACAAATCCACGTAACCGCGCGTAATTACGCACGAGGTTTAAAATTCACTTCGAATGTTCCATAAATGCAAATTCCCCATGTAAAGGTGACGCGTTTTTCCCTCCCTGATTGATAACGGGGTGGCTGTTTTCGGCAACGCCCGTCAGAACCCGACGCGGGGTTTTTGAGTTATTAGGGCGCACAAGGGCGACCATAAATTCCCCGCGTCAGCCGAGAACTCCCTTTATTGTCTGAATGATGGATCGCGGCGCGCACCAGACACCAAATACGCGGCATTATCCCTTAATGGGAACACATTTTTCCCCCGTGCCATATTTCATGACATTTAAATAGAAAGTTCGAAACCCGCTATCTATATTTCTCGTCCCTGGCATGTTTATGAGCGGGTTCCTTCATGCAAATATGATTATTTACTGCTCTCCGCGCTGCGCCTCGTATTTCCAGTCGGAACCGAGCTGACGACTCCATTAAAAGTGGATAAATGTAAATTGACCAGAACTAGAACAAAACGTCTTCTGCTCACCGACACCGAGAATTGGTTTGATTTTTATTTCAGAGAGATTCGAGACTTGTTGACACCAGGCCTTTTCTGCTTTTAGACTCAGCTTCAGGTTGTAAAACGCTTTTCAAAAGGACAGCCAGTATCCCAGAGGCTTATTACTTGTGTAGACACCAAGTTTTTTTTATTATAAACCATACCTCACTATCATATAATTTTTAGAACATACCTCAGTATTCTATCATTTCTACACAACATACATCACAAGCTTATAATATGTAGAGAAGATACCTCAGTATCCTTTTAATATTACATCAGAAGCTTATAATATGTATAGAAAATACATCAGTATCTTTTAATTTTTAGAACATAACTCAGTATTTTATTATTTCTACAGCACATTCATCAGAAGCATATAATATGTAGAGAAGATACCTCAGTATCATATAATTTGTATAGAACATACCTCAGTATTCTATAATTTCTACACAACATACATCAGAAGCGTATAATATGTAGAGAAGATACCTCAGTATCTTTTAATTTTTAGAACATAACTCAGTATTTTATTATTTCTACAGCACATTCATCAGAAGCGTATAATATGTAGAGAAGATACCTCAGTATCATATAATTTGTATAGAACATACCTCAGTATTCTATCATTTCTACACAACATACATCAGAAGCGTATAATATGTAGAGAAGATACCTCAGTATCATATAATTTGTATAGAACATACCTCAGTATTCTATCATTTCTACACAACATACATCAGAAGCTTATAATATGTAGAGAAGATACCTCAGTATCATATTATTTATATAGAACATACCTCAGTATTCTATCATTTCTACACAACATACATCACAAGCGTATAATATGTAGAGAAGATACCTCAGTATCATATTATTTAAATAGACCATACCTCAGTATTCTATCATTTCTACACAACATTCATCAGAAGCTTATAATATGTAGAGAACATACCTCAGTATCTTTTCATTTTTAGAACATAACATTTTTAGAACAAATACATCAGTATCATATAATTTTTTAAAACATACCTCAGTATTCTATCATTTCTACACAACATACATCACAAGCTTATAATATGTAGAGATACCTCACTATAATATTATTTTTAGAGCATAACTCAATATTTTATTATTTCTACAGAACAATCCTCAGAAGCTTATAATACGTAGAGAACATACCTCAGTATCATATTATTTATATAGAACATACCTCAGTATCCTTCTAGTTCATTTCTAGTTCCGAAGCGTATTTCTTCTGAACATACCTCAACAGACGATAAACATTCTGTTTTCTGTTTAAAACTTGTTTAATGTGCTCGGTGACACCGTAGTTTCCTTTTTATTGGTCCATCTGCGTTGCTTTAATGCTAAATGCGACAGGATTGGACAATCTGGAATGCTTTGTGCTTTTTGGTTTGATCTCTGGCCATTTCATTTTCTCTGCGGCTGAGCAGGTTCCAGCGATCACTCACTGAACATTTGGTGGTGAATGAATAATAAATTTGCATTAATGCGCAGCACTTTATAACCGTTCTGACCCGGACTGTCTCATCCGCCATGTTAAAAACGCTCGTTTTTTTACAGTCGTCTTAATTAACTGTGAGGACGAATGGTGGTGGTGGTGACGGTGAAGGCGGGGCCACTCTGGCATCTGTTGCCGCCATGACACAGATTCACGGTTTACGTATAATTTTTCTGTATTAGTGAAACGGATCTTCTTGCAGCGCGTCATGTTTATGTCCTCACCGCCGTTCCCAGTGGTCCCAGTGGTGGAAGCAACATTTTTCACCGTCACCCAACCCCCCCACCTTGGACCAGGTGCTGTTGTTGGTTTCATGCCTCCCACAGGGCCCCAGCCAGTCCTGGGTGAGGATCCTGGGGGTCGCGGGGCTCCTGTTGGTGTAGGCATGCATGGATCCCGACCTCGTCGGGGTCACCGCACAAGCACGTGTTTACAACCATAACTTTGCGGCTAATGCCGGAGCAAGAGGAACAAAGGGTTCCTGTGACACGATGTGCTGAATTACCGTCCTGCCAGGGGACAAAGGAACTTGTCATTCGATCGGCCCGACGCGCCGACTTGATCTGTGAGGTGCTATTGTCTCGAACCCCTTTCTTGACCTGTCGGGCAGCAGAAAGTGCTTAGTGAGCTCTCTCGTCTCCGCTCTGTCACTCCGCGTCTGTTCTTTTTCATTTCTTTTTTTATTCACTTTGCTCTCAAGACTGTCACATCAGTCCTGGACAACGAAGGGCCCTGGACAACCTGGACGACGGAGGGCCATAATGAAGCCGCGCGTGTTACGCTGCGGCGCGTGGTCGTGTCACGCGTGGAGTGCATTAATCACGGGCGGCCCGTTGGGTTAAATGAGGCTTCGCTCTGCAGAAACTCGAGCACTTTGATGTGTGGAGTTCCACCAATTTGCAGCATTTGCCTCGCCTGAGCGCGAGTCGGTGTGACCGCGGTGTGAACGAGTGCCAGTTTATTAAACCTTTGTAATTGGTTTGATGATTTAACGATCCCCACAGGACTGTATGGCCGCTCGAAACCGAGCCTCACAATCGGCTCGTGAAAAGATAAATTCCTCTGGAAATCTTATCCCATGTTTAACTGGCTCCAGCCAAGTAAATATGTTCTGCTTAATGTTTGTTGAGAACATACCTGGAGATGTACCTCAGAACACTACAATTGTTCATAAGTAACCATCTCAGTATGTTATTAGTCATACCTCAAAAGAGGTAGTATTTTTTTAGAACATTCTTTAGTAGCTTATTATTAGCAAAAAGCTCAGTAGATTTTTAATTGCTAAGAAGCTAAGAACATTTTTTTTTATTAATTAAATCAATTGTTCAATCTACTGCGCTTTTTACATTGTACATTGTCACAAAGCACCTTACATTTACATTACATTCAGTATGACAGAACATTTACTATTGTATCAGGGAATACGTTTTTGGCTCCCTGGGGTTACCTGTTGAAGCTAGCGACCCAGGACCCTATGATTTGACATATGGGACAAGTTGGTGCCGCCAGCGGGAATTTGGAAAACCCGGAAAAACCCGGAAAGCTGGGAAATGCATGCTAACATGCTAATTTATCAACATACTTCAAACGTCACCAAATTTAACGTGATGCATCTTGGCAACGCCCTGTTAGAATTTTTGACATTAACGTGCTAGCATTAGCATGCTAACTTGCTAATTTTTCAACATGTTCCAAACCTCACCAAATGTAACATGACGCATCTTGGCCACACCCCCTTAGCATTTTTGACGTTATCGTGCTAACATTAGCATGCTAACATGCTAGTTTTTCAACATGTGCCAAACATCATCAAATTTCACGTAACCACCTGCTCCTTAAACTACTTAAATAACACCACCTGATTTTACGGCTGTCACCAGCCCTGGAGGCCACGCCCGCTGCTGTGACAAACGTTTGGACAGGCCCATCAAAATTTCCTCTGGAATTTTGGTTTGTAGTTAATTTTATTAAAATTTCATTTTTCCATGTATTGCAGCAGTTCCTTTGGTTCTCCCTACAGCGTCCTGATGGTTTTGATGGCCTGCTAATTTAACCGGTGACAGACGTTGCTTTTTACTGTGGGTATTAGACTTTCAGAAGGAATGACATGAATCTTGACTGATTTATCCTTCACTCAGCGAGAAATAAAAAAAGTCCCTCGCCGAACCTCTGGGCTGAAACCGGTGTCAAAGAGAATTACCCATAATAAGCGTGTGGGACAGAGTATTTCGGATATGCCTCTGTTCTGGCAGCTTTGATACAATTTGCAGGAGCTTAAAACATCTCAGCATGGAGGAGTCGATGCGAAAGGTGTGGCGTGGGGAGCCGCGATAGGCCCGCTTCAAATCTGAGCGCGGAGCCTGGAGATTAAGCCGTCCACCGCTTGCCCCCAGGTGGGCACCGGAGCTGGCAGGCTGCGGTCATGCTGTACGTCTGAATTACCCTCAGCTTCCTCCTCAGCTGCTCATGGAACCAATGCCTGGAACAGCCCAGACAGCCCGTCCTGACAGCTGCCACATTATTGTCTTAAGAACTTTTCGGAAACTCCCGGCAGGCCCGTCATCTCTTGGGAGAAAAATTCTTCTGCTTTGGACTCAAATCCTCAGGGGGAAGGACATTAAAGGTGCGTTGTTGGTTTCGGGGAAGTTGGAAAAATCCCGTTTAACTGTTTTAGTCTGTTGGTTGAAGCGAACGCGTGGATTAACGTTGCATCTTGCGACTGTAACTTCGATGAAGGCTGCATGCTTGGATTCATTTTTGTAAAGATTTGCCTTTATGCGAGAAATACGTTCACCTCTAGATTTTATCTGTCACTTCATCTTCTTGCGAACCACCTAGAACGCGGTTCTACCACCAACTGTGAGGCTAAGCAGGAGAAAGGGGTGGACGGGCCTCGGGATGAACGTCTGGACGAATGATTAGCTTCATCTCGGCTTTTCAAAATGAATGTTCTTACCACGTCTCACAGCCGGGATTAAGGATTACCTGGAAGGAGGCGTCCATCAGGATTTCGGTTCCGGGGGGGTGGGGTTCTGCAGACGTTACTGGAGGGTTATTAGAGAACCTCGTTGAGAGACACACTGGTGGTCCCTTGTGCCACATTGTTGAAATATTTCAGCCAAAAGTCAAGACTGGTGCGAGGATGCAAAGTTCTTCAGAAGGACCGAACTTTTGATGGAAACAGGCGCGCTTCCCTCCAAACGCTGAATATTTGATGAATTTCTTAAATGCGGCATGCATAATTCAGACGCTAAACACGTAATTAAGCTCTTGTGTTGTGATGTTTTATTAATGGTCATTTTAGCGGCGCGGGCCCGGTTTTTCTGTCATGTCGGCGAAGGCTGGCGTGGTCCCGCAGACACCCACCACTACTCGTGGAAGAAGTGATTCCATCTCACGTGTGGGCCGGTGTGGGAGAACTTGGGAAGGTTGAAGATCAGATAAATTATTGCAGTAGCAATGGTTCGACTCCTGGCTGGCTCGTTCTTGGGGCAGTGGTGGCCTAGCGGTTAAGGTCCCGATCCGCCAAGGTGCCACCGAGGTGCCACTGAGCAAAGCACCGTCCCCACACACTGCTCATCAGGGTGATGGTTAAATACAGAGGACACATTTCACTGTGTCACTGTGTGCTGTGCTGCAGTGTAGGACAATCGCTTCACTTTATCTTTTTAAAATGGCCGACCTGGCCATTTTCTGTATTGTGTGTTCATTTGTTAAAATCACAAAACAGCCGAATGGCCGAGCTGCTGCTCTGGGTCTGGACGGGGGACGATGTACGCCGACTTTCGGCGTGTTTCCCATCAGCGACGAGACGGCGGTCAGCCCGCAGAGCTGCACGGGGAGGGATTTCATTTAAAGGGGATTAGATCGGGATGAGGCGAAGCGTCCCGGGTTCGGCTTCTCGTGGTGACTTGTAGGCGACCCTGCACAATAAAGGAAGACCAGCAGAGAGAACAGAACAAAGTCAAATCTGAGGTCTTCTCACGTCCTGTACTGCCATGCTGTAAATCAGAGACGTAAATGATCCAAAATAATTTCAGGGTGGGCGGTTAAAATAAGTAAACCGGCTTCTGGCTCAGGGAAACAGACCGTACGTTCTGGCGCTAAAATGAATTATTAAGTTTGCGGTGAACCCACAGCCCGGGGTAAAGAAGGTGATCCCCCCGAAGAAGCCTAAATCTGTCCTGCTTTTCAGAAATATCGATTCCGGCCCCCGGTGCTGGCATGCCATCAAGGCTAGAACCACGCATAACTGACAACTTCTGACTTTTTTTATAAGCCACTGTTTGAAGTTATAAAAACCAGAGGAGGACAGACAGCATTTATCTTCCAGATCAGCCAGAAAATCTCCAGCGAGGGTTTTAAGGGTGGAAGCCAACCAGTCTGCTGCATTAACCGGAATTTCGGAGGCATTTTTCACTCCAAGTGTATTTTATCTTGTAAGTGTACAAATCTAAATACACTAGTAGTTCACTTCTATTATTTCTTTCCCACAAATTCATCAGGAAGTCCACACCTCTATACAAAAGTTGAACTACTACGTCAGTGCTTCTTGGGACTGTAAAATTTATTTGTTAAGTGTATATATAAGTTAATATATTCGCATAATGTTAGTTTAGATTATGGAAGTATTCTTTTAGAGGAGTACTATACAAGTTTGCTACAAGTTAACAATCATTTCTTAGTTATTAAAAATGTAAACCTAGTTGTTATGGTATAATAGGATATACTGCTAACCATGCTTGGAGTTTTGAGTGTGCTAATTTACAACTGCATGCAAAATATACTTCATTCTAATGAATAAGAATGGTAATATATTGTATAATAGCTTATATTGAAGATATATTTATTGTCATATACTTACATGTTTATATATTTGTTAACATTAGACAGGTGTCCTTGAGTGTAATTTAGTACCGATGTCTATGCTGAGAACATAATAAATGTACATTAGCAATTTAGGAGAGAAGTTATTTAAATGTTTATTAATCTTCCGAACCTGTTACCTGCACTGCTCCGTCATTGGTTCAATGCGCTGGAGCAGGGACCCTGTGCTATGTATAGTGATGCAACCTCAGAACTTTGGTGCACATCTGGAAGGGGGGCTTTGTTTTCCATGACCTGTTGTGGGACATCAGCGTTGACAGCAGACTTCAGAGCGTCGTGGTCCTCAGTCTATAAAGCAGGTGTGAACGTGAAGCCTGTTTTTGGGCTGCATTATGGTGGCCTGCCTTGGAGGTCTCAGACCAAAGTGGGCGGTTCCAAGCTACCGGCACTTTTTGAGGTTTCTAGAAGAGCCCATGTGAATGAAATAAACTGTACCGTATGGGAGTAGTAATGAATCCTAAATGCTAAATAAAACCCCGATGAAGCATCTGTAACAAAACATCACCTTGAAGGTTCCACGTCTTCATGGAAGGCCTGGGACGGAGACGCCGGCTCACTCTCTACTGGCAGATCCATGGCGGCTGCAGATACGGCGTCGTAGAAACCCCGTCTGGAGGCCTCGGAGGTCCTCTCACCTCCACTCTCATTACCCGACTGAGTGGATATGCGTGTTTCGGAGCGGGCGGCCATGCAAAATGCAACGCTGCTCACCGCGAGGAAAGAATGGGAGCAGCGTGAGTGACGATCGCAGCAAATTATGCAAAGCCTGTCTGTTTTCCTGTCAGCCGTGGCGGGGGCGGAGGAACCAGCGAGAGCCACAACGTCCTTTAACCGCGGGCCTAAAACCGTAAACCTGCCGCTTGTTTCCGAGCATGACTGGGCCTTTTTACAACAGGAGAAGATCAGCTGACATCTCTGGTTTATGCATGCTTTAGATAAAGTTTTTTTTACTAGTCTTACACCTTGTCCTCGCCCACATATTTGTATGGACAGCAAAACGCCTCTTTTGTGAGAGTTTTGACATATTCGGAGAGTCTCTATAATTCTGTATGAAACTGCTCCCCATTACTTCGCTTTTTGTTACAATCGTGACTGACATTGATCAATAAATTGTCATTAGCACATTAAAAACTGATGCACGTGGATGAAATGCGCATGTAAATAGGAGCACGGTGATTTATGACCTGGCGGCGAGCTCAGCCGCAGAGGCCGCCCCCCGACGTGGCCGACCTGAGGTCAGTGAGGAATCTCGGCCGGGGGGTGGGGTGGGGGGGGGCTGCATTCAAGGTCCTCTGACCGTAAAGTCGGACGGGATGATTCTCTCTGATCCCTGACCGGCGGTGTCCACCGTAGCGGGGCGGCCCGGCCCTGACAAACTGCCTTCCTGCAGCCGTAACTTAAACCACCCCCCCATTTCCCTAAAATGAGGTCATGTAACCCTCCCGTGCAGCAATGGCTTTTCGCTCCGAAATAAATTACTGTACGTTTCATTTCCCTCCCTTTCATGGGTTACTGTTCAAGTCAGCATTGTTCCGAAGCGCTTTTCCAGGGGTGTCCTGGCGGTTAAGGAAGCGCCCCCGTAATCGGAAGGTTGGCGGTTCGAATCCCGATCCGCCAAAGTGCCACTGAGGTCCCCTTGATGAAGGTCCCGCCCTCATACACTGCTCCCGGGCCCCCGTCATGGCGCCCACTACTTACCAAGGGTGACGGTTAAATGCAGAGGACACGTTTCACTGCATCACCGTGTGCTGCGCTGCAGGGTTTCACAATGACAATCGCTTCACCTTCACTTTAATGACACGGGGCTTTCGATAAAGGCGCCGCATTCATGCCCTCACAAAGCAAGTGTCGAAAGTCTTAGTAGCAAAAGTTATAGCTCGGGATTAAACAACATTTCACGAAAGCGAACCTGGAACTTTTAGCAGCTGACACCAAGCTGAAGGTCTGCGGCATGTAAATGGGAACATCCTCACCCCCCCCCCCCCCCCCCCCGCCCCCAACATCTTCACACCTTTTTAACGGTGGAAATCAGAACAGCGTTAGCCTCATTAGCCTATGCGACAGGAAGCGGCCCCGCCGGGCGACGCCTCCAACAAACGGCCCCCTGTGTCCGTCCCAGCGGCCGCCTGTGTTCTCTGGCTCGGCCAGCGGCCCGGCACCTCGGCCCTGTAGTTGTCCAAATAGGGGTTCACACCGGGAGCCCCACATCAAACAAGTCGGCGGAGAGGCCATTGGAAAGCGCGCCGCGGGGTGCCGTACCCCGTATTTATTTATTCTGCACGTATGAAAATGTCAGGCCTGCAGTTATATCTTCTTCTCATCCCGCAATCGCTACGCCGCATGATCGACGGTGGAAGGTCCGTTTTGGGCTTCATGCGAGGTGCTGCCCGCAGTCGCAACACAGTGAAAGTGAAGTGATCGTCATTGTGATACACAGCAGCACAGCACACGGTGCACAGAGTGAAATGTGTCCTCTGCATTTAACCATCACCCTTGGTGAGCAGTGGGCGGCCATGACAGGCGCCCGGGGAGCGGTGTGTGGGGACGGTGCTTTGCTCGGTGCTTTGCTTCCTGAACTGCTAGGCCCCACAGCTCCAGAAAGAGGGTTGAACTTTTCCCAGCCCTGTGTCTGTGTGTGTGTGTGTGTGCGTGCGTGTGTGTGCACTTTTCCAGGAGCCGCAATGCATCACCATTTTATTACCGCCATGAAATACTTTAGCGCATACGTTCAAGAGTGGACGCTGTGTGCAAAAGCAAATAAGCTTTGGAGGAGGTTCGGGCCCGGGCCGCGATAAAATTTACAGCTTTAGCATTTACCCTGCAGCCATTATTCACTCGGCTGCTGCCCTCAACCCGGGCCCTGATCAGGGGCCCGCCGTGACCCGCCGATGACCTGCAGCCATCATGTGGCTTCACTGGCCTGGGACCCTCTCTATGACAGACATAGAATTGTTATACTGTGAGTAAAATGATCAAATGGAGGGTGGCGTGTCCTCATTAGAATAGAGTTCCCGTAAGCTGTCTATGGTCCTGCGGTGGCTAGAAATGGTGATGGGTGTAAAGAGAACTTTGGTTATTCTGCTTCACCGTTCAGAGAGCGGCAGCTCAGACCTGGAATTCGTGAACTTATGACGTCATAAGGGGAAAGGTTACATCCAGTTTCTCATGCTTTTCTTGCCTAAATTCCTGAGAATTCCCTGGCCCTCTCATAAAACATTATCTCCACCGACCGCCATGGCTTCCAAACGTGAGAAGCATTGTAGTCGCTCGCTGACTGGATGTAAAAATGAGCACAAATTAATTTTTTAGTTCCGTCACGCAAGACTCTGAAGAACCAGCAGGTTCACTTTCACGACTTCTGGTCTGCGGCAAACATCGTGGTTGTTGTTGACTGGTGTTGACGAGGTCAATTCCGCGAATGTCCCCTCAACTTTTACTGGTGACTTTTTACTCCTCGCCCCGCCTCTCCTCCTCATTAGCATTTAAAGCTACAGACACTGGAACGGCACGTCCTGGGAAATGTCATTGAAAAAGTGAAAGTGAAAAGTGAGTGAAAGTGAAGTGATCGTCATTGTGATACACAGGAGCACAGCACACGGTGCACACAGTGAAATTTGTCCTCTGCATTTAACCATCACCCTGAGTGAGCAGTGGGCACCATGACAGGTGCCCGGGGAGCAGTGTGTTGGGATGGTGCTTTACTCAGTGGCACCTCAGTGGCACCTTGGCAGATCGGGATTCGAACCGGCAACCTTCTGGTTACGGGTCCGCTTCCTTAACCGCTAGAACACCACTGCCCCGTGGGACTAGGGTGGTAGTAGCCTAGTGGGTAACACGCTCGCCTATGAACCAGAAGACCCAGGTTCAAACCCCACTTACTACCATCGTGTCCCTGAGCAGGACACTTAACCCTGAGTGTCTCCAGGTGGGACTGTCCCTGTCACTACTGATTGTAAGTCGCTCTGGATAAAGGGCGTCTGGTAATTGCTGCAAATGTAAATGATCAAAGTTACTGTAATTCTGCAGCAAGAGACTTCAGATACAGTATTAGGGGACCAACAAGATTGATAAAAAAGCTATAAATTAAAATAGAGGACCTTTAATTGTTCCCATTTTACATAATTCCGCTGCAATTTTTGATTACATTCGATTAAAATAGAATCTATAACATATTACAATTTCTCTGTTAAATGTATTCTTTAAAATGTAAATTTCTTTTAAGGATAAATGATATTGTTTTCTCTTTATTTGTAGAAAGATTCTGAATAAATAAGTCTGATTGAAGTATAGAGAAAAGCATTTTGTACTTGGGAAATATATTTAATTATTCAACGATAATGCAAACATATTGCTGTTCCGTACTTTTATGTCATAATGACATTTTTCAGAGTGCTGGGCCAAATGGTTTCGGGCCACGTGGTTCAAAAGCGCGTGAAATCTTAAAAAAATTTGAACTTTTATAAAATACTCAGTTGTCATCAAAGTCGTCAAGTCGTTTATCCTTCAGGATTCCTTCAGAATGAGAAGATGATGGATGAATTTGCTGTAGAGGGTTATAACTTGGAAGTGGGGTTAATAGTCTGTGGAGGGACACCTGCTATAATTGCTCCTAAGCCGCCGTGAGGGGCTTTGATCCGGCCGACACGTTGACTGCATTTAGCAGCGGCGCGGTGGCTAATCCTTCGCTTAACTCCGCGTTGGTCCGCGGCACCGCCAGGGGCCTGTCCAAGGATAAAGCTGCTCATCACCCAGCCGGCTCTGACAATGGGGGACACCGCGGGGGGGCGGGACTTCAAAGGAACGCACTCGTTTGCATGTCAACCTAATGTCTCCTCGCTAATGTCACTCCGCTCGGGAAGCCCTCCTGACCTTCTCGGCCTGCGGAGACACATGCCGCGGCAACAATGGCTGGATCTGTGCGCCGTCAGCTGACGAGGAGCTCGCGGTGTCATGAGCGGCCCTGCGCCGTGAACTCGGCGTGAACCGCCTCGGGCGGCGATAGCCATCTCGCCGCAGAAAGAGGGGAACTCTGTTAGGACCCGGCAGTGGGTGGGTGTCACAATGGTGGCTTTGAAGATGGTATCGGCCTGGTTGCTGATTTACTCTCACAAATGCTGTCAAGCCCTCCTGCTCACAGAGGGAAAGCGGATTTTAATGTTTAATAGACCTTTGACTGAGTAGAATAACAACCGCGTTCTTTTTTTCTTTAATAGTCTTTGCTCGCAGATTGATATCAGTAACATTGATAATGAAGGTCGTTCATTATTAATCACATGTCTGCAGTATATTATAGCGTTTTATCACTTGCGAGAGCTGTGGAAATATTTAGTCAATCATTGTTGCTCTGTTTGCTTGGACTGGCTGGGAAAAAAGGCCCGAAAATGATGTTCACGTATTTTATTACGTTTAACGGTCAACCAAAATATTGTACTTCAGACCCTCCACTCCAGAATGGATCTGGACTCACAGATTTAATCGTACTGTAATTTACAGAAATTACGCACAACGCAGCCCAAAACGTTTAATACTGTAACCCTCTTATTTCACTGGTCATTGCAAACAATGAGTATATAGGATGTATACATCAAAATAATACACCGCTCTCCTCCTCGTCCCGCCTCTCTCTTCCTCATTAGCATTTAAAGCTACAGACACTGGAACGGCCTGTCCCAGGAAATCTTATTGTGGGACTAGGGTGGTAGTAGCCTGGTGGGTAACACACTCACCTATAAACCAGAAGACCCAGGTTCAAATCCCACTTAACCCTGATTGTCTCCAGGGGGGGACTGTCCCTGTAACTACTGATTGTAAGTCGCTCTGGATAAGGACGTCTGGTAAATGCTGCCAATGCAAAATGCAAAAGAATGATGTGAACATTCTTATAGTCGTATTTTTGCTTTTTATGGATAACTCACTGGCTTCTCTCATCAGGAAGTTTCGCTGGTGCCAACTACCTCCTACAGGAAGTAGATGAACTTTATCCAGAAAGTTGCTGGAAGCATCTTACACAGAGGTGTTAAATGTAGTTTTAAAAAGTAGAAAAACGGCGCTAAACGGGTCCAAGAAAGTTGTAACCACGCTAGCCTGAGCCGGAATGAATTTTTGGGGTCTGACGCTGGCTAGCTGCTTCGGTTTCGCTTCCTTTGGTCCACGTTTCGTGTTCCCAGAGGTGGAATTTTGTGCGGGCGCTGCCTGAGCTGGGGGCCGACGGCGATGCTAATTTAGAAGAACGACGCCTTCGTTTGGGGCCCGGCCTGTTTGTTAGCGTAATGCGCTCTCCTGGCCCTCCACCAAACGGGCTCACCGCGAAACATCTGGAATGTGTGGCTTCTGTTAATTAGTCATTTCATTTCATTTGTGATCCATCTCACGGCGATCCATCACGCGACGTCCCGGGCGGGCGGGATAACGAGGGGGGGACGCGGCGAGGAAGGTGACTCGTGCGGCGGGGATGATGGAGCGCCGGAGGATTCATCTCAGGCTGTCTGCCAGCTGGACCTTGGCGCCGGAAGTCCGCCGAGGGCCCGGCGGCGTCGCGCCACTTTCCGTGTAAAAGTGCACCTGTCCCGGACATGACGGCGACAGCATTAAGACGCGTAGAGCGGTTTGTTGGGAAACGGTTTGAGGGATGACAAGGCGGGTTCCGCTGCGATATTAATTACACGCCGCCAACGGAATACAGAATGGGGACAGTGTCCATGATTGTGCGTGGTCATGATTGTGGGTGGATACCTGGTCATTAAATCCTCCAGAACGAGGGTGTATGACAGCTGTCAATCATGCATACAGGCTCCTCCCCTTATACAAACATACCCAGAAATAATTCCACGCCAACATCTCCGATCATCAGATCATCATGAAGTACAGAGAAAATGAGCCCCACAAAACATTTAGTTAAAATACAGAACCTGTTTAATGTCGTTGATGATAATTAAATGTTTGATTGCATTGATATTGGTAAAGACTTCAAAATATTACCAAAATTTTGTGTTCCAAACCAAGGAATTGACAAAGACAGAAAAGACGCACTACGGCGAATGTTTTGTCGCGCTCGCCACTTTTTCAGCGCCAGCGTGGGTTTCGGTGCAATAAATCCTACACGTGTATATGAAAAGGAGCCATAAATAAAAGGACGCCCCCTCGCCCGGTGTCTGCAGTTTCGTTACGAGTTGCTTATGCGGGGAAACGTGGCAACGTTTGTCTCTCCTCGGCCAATAAATAATTGAAACATATGGCATATTGGACCTTGAGTGTGTGACTTGAGGAACCGAGGTGTCAGCCCTTTTCCCCCTTTTACCGCGTTTTACACTTCCGTCCTGCATTTTAATCATTGCACCTTGAGCCTATTAGCATTTCCAGGCAAGCGAGTTCAAACCTGGTCCTGTTGTATTTTGTTGCTGCCTGGCGTGAAGTGAGGAGGTTCTCGGGCCGCTGCTGTGCTGTGGCTGTGGAGGTGCAGTGCCTGATGGGAAGGGATGATGTATGTGCTGGCTGTGTCCTAGGTCTCCTCTGGCCTTTTGTCATTAATCATGGCCATTAGAATTTTTTTTTTTGTCCTTACAGCTTGCCTTCAGTACTGGGGAGACCCGGCACATTTACTCCCTCTTCAATCCGTTCCTTCTTCTTCTACAGCCTTGTGCATTATGAGATGTGTTATCAAAATAAAAAGTATGTGGTAGTGAAAGTGTATGTGTGTGTGTGTATATGGACGCACCTTCTCATTCAAGGTGTTTTCTTTATTTTCATGACCATTTACGTTGGTAGATTCTCACTGAAGGCATCAGAACTATGAATGAACACATGTGGAGTTCTGTACTTAACAAAAAAAGGTGAAATAAGTGAAAACATGTTTTATATTCTAGTTTCTTTGCTCTGATTACTGCTTTGCACACTCTTGGCATTCTCTCGATGAGCTTCAAGAGGTCGTCACCTGAAATGCTTCTCCAACAGTCTTGAAAGACCCCTTCAAGACTGGGGTCCAGCTCACCCCAAACCATCTGGATTGGGTTCAGGTCCGGTGACTGTGGAGGTCAGGTCTCAGCTTTTTGTTAAGTACAGAACTCCACATGTGTTCATTCATAGTTTTGATGCCTTCAGTGAGAATCTACCAATGTAAATGTTCATGAAGATAAAGAAAACACGCTGAATGAGAAGGTGTCTCCACCCTTTTGGCCTGCACTGTACCACTGGGTGACTGGGTGTGTGATGTATATTGCATGTGTGTTTCAGAATCTAGGATGAAGGATATTGTCACGGTAAGCAGTGCTGACGGAACTGCTGTCAGAAGGAGCCGGAAGGCTGTTAGTGCCGTGGATTGTGTTCCTTGTGCAGGAACCTGGAGGAAAAGGCCAATTTAGCTCAATGAAAATCATTGTATTGAATGGCGGCACCGGGTGCGCAACACATTTGTGTGGAATTAAGGTGCGTCCCACCGCTGTAGGCAGGCCTCGCAATCCATCATAATATCGTTTCAAATATCAATTTTTACCACCGCCCCTGGAGAGCCAAGATTGATTTGGTCCAACTGGCGGTAATTGTTCAAAAAAAAATAAAAACCCACATAATTCAGATTTCAAAAGCCAAATAGACAAGCCAAACAGCTGAGTGATGAGTAAATCATACATCTGCTGTTACTATTAGTGATTTTTTAGAATCTACTTGTTTTTTAGCCATCTATGCCCCCTGCAATATATTATCATTTGTTTTTGATGCATCAGAGCTGGGCAAGCGTATTGGTGGCCAGCGTTACGGTTCTTTATTCAAATCTTTATTCCCACTCACGTGTGCGCCCCTTTCTCGCCGCGAGGCGCTCTCCGTTCGACACTCTCACTTCGCCGACTGTACGTCTCTGTGTAATTCACTGAGAATTGAGTCACTCGACTCGACCCCCTTCATTTTAATTCTATTTTAAATCTGAGCCGGAATGGTTTAATATCGCACGAAAACGGGAATAATCTAAATGCATATCTAGAGAAAATGGTTTTAGGTGGCCATATTGATTTAATTCCGTCCAGGGGCGGTGATAATTAATTGTGCCACATCTCTGTTACTGAGTAAGTGATGATGGCTTAATCACAGTGCAGGAGCCATGTTATCCCCCCGCACTACTGGCATATTTAATACTCCATATGCACGTTCATAAAAGAGTATGTACTTTACACTTGATGAACTACAGATGTACGTGAGCGGTACATCTTTTGGTAACATCCCTCACTACGTTTTATGCCTTTTTCAACGCAACGTTCCAGGATATTAAGGTCTTTCATGCGACCCACATGCACTTAGATGGCACAGAGGTTAAAACGTCCTGCTCTAATAATTTAATCTCCAATGTAATATATCCTCAGATATGCTATATGGACATAAAGTATTTTCATTCTGAGGAGCATCCACACCTCCCTGAAGATGACCTGCAGGTTGGCTGTGTGGCCTTCCCAGAAGCCCTTTATCTACAAACGCAGGGGTCATTATTCCAGATCAGCCCAGTCCTTAATTCCTAAGTGCTATTGAGCAGATTTCTGCTGAGCCCTTGAGAACCGGCGGAAAACAGACGTCGCGAGCAACACAAAGCCTGGATGGAGGCCCCTCCTCCTCCAGAGCCCTTTACATCAGCGCTCAGCTCATCCGTGGCAGGAGGAGAGGTGAACTCGCCGAGTCGCTGGGCCCGAAGTTGATTTATGGGCCTGCCGAGGGGGTGAGGAACTCCAGGGCCGAGCGGCGGGTCCATCCCAGTGGCGTCTGATGTTGATTGGCTTTGTCCTGGGAGGTTGCTGCGGAGGGCCGAACATTAAGATTAAGTGGTGCTGTCGCGGCAGTGAGCGCTGCACTGCATCATGGGCCGTGGAGAGACAGCTGCGCCGGCTAATCCCTCATCACCAGGGGAGTCCTGCCAGCGGTGAGATATGTGCGGCCCGAGATAACCCTGCCGTACGTTCTGCTGAAGATCAGGAAGCTCGCTGAGCACCACCCCCCACCCAGATGCCCACTTCCGGAGACTTCCGGAGACTTCCAGAGACTTCCAGAGGCTCCCAGGGCCATTCCACCTCTTACCAACCATTTAGCATGGGCCGCTAGTAAAACATTAAGTCTTTCGGGGTGCTTACAGTTTGACAGATGGCATTTTGTACGATACGAACTCCCATCAGCGTAAAAATTAACAACAGCGCTGCCCAAAGAAGCTGCGAAATGTTCGTCTCGTGCAGTTAAACGAAGCGAAAGGCTCTCCGACAGCGGCGCTACGATTTTATTGGACTTGCAGATGGTCCGGGGTTTTAAAGAAGAAGGATGGCGCTCTTTAGCGGGTTAAATGAGTCGGTATTTATGTACCCGTTGAGTCAGCGTACTTTCTGATGCCGCCGCCGCGAGCTGATTGATGAGCACCATCGTTTGCGAGGTATGGGGAAAAGAGAAAGCGAGGGATAAAATACCCGAGTGCAAGTGGTCATTGTTCATGTTCCGCTACTGGGCCTTTCTGGAGGACGAGAAGTTCTCCCCGAACCTCCCCTTCTCCCGCTTCTGTGGAGAAAGATATATATTCCGGCTGCCGCCGCCGCCGCGCCTGACCTCTGCGCCTCCGCCCGACAGTGATGTATTAGTTTTGCTGTCTCCTGCCATGTGATATCTTTAAAATTGTCACCTTGTTAAGTTTTGATTAATGCGACTCCATTTCGGCGGAGTAATTGGCTTGGCCCATTGTATAAAATAATCAGGGGCCCGTTTCGTAATGAGGGCGGGAGTCCGCGGCGAAGCCCACAACTGACAGTTATTAATGATTGTGATGATAAATCAGACGAGTTGGGCTAAATAAACGGAAAGAGAGGAAAAAAACAGAAACACGAAGGAAAAAAATATACAAGAATTGCGTGACATGGCAGCACACAGTTCAATAAAATATATCGCGGACATTGTCATAAGAGATAATGATCTCTTTTAATCGCTTTTAATCAGATCGGACAGTGTATGGTTAATGATGCACATTATCATTCAGTCAATCAATCAGTGCAAACTAGCCAAACAAGACTTACACACTTTACATGCAATTCATATACATTTTTAAATACATTTAAACCATGTTAAATGTCATTTGAATTACATAAATTATTAAAAAAAGAATGAATTGATAAAAAAATCGAAAATATGTATTTGATTTAATGTGCAGACTAATAAATGTAATAAATGTAATAATTCCAGATCATTTACATGCATATTTTTGTAAATTAAAATATTTAGTTATAAACAAACAAATTAAACAAGACACAAGCTAAGCTAAAAATGACCCATCAGCATCCTTTCATGTCATCTGTATTGACATAACCCAGTAATCAACATGCATTTTTTATATATATCCTCATAAATTCAGCTTATTGCATCGCCTTTGAGGTCTGACTTTGATTGGCTTGATCTGTGAGGAGCAGAGAAAGTTCAGAACTGTACACAGTGGGCTCGCCTCGGCATCCCGCCACACTCGCGTCCCCTCAGCCCCCTGGAACGACCGCTTTCCACCCACGAAGATTCGCGGTCCCATCAGGGCGCATTGAAGTCCCCTCTGGTGCCAGCGAGTGTTACGCCGGCGCGAGCGCTGAGCGTCTTTGTCGGCTATTATTTCAATACGCCGCTGTGAGCTTCCCTGGGCTGTCGCTCCGCCTTTGAGGCCCATGCGGCCTCCACCCCCTCCCCGTCTCCCTTTCCAGTTGGCTGTGTTGGTGCGTGCGTCCCCGCATTACGCCGCCCCGTTCCCAGTCGCCTCCTTCCTCCCTTCGTTCAAGAATTCTGACGTTGGATTCTCCGCATGTCGCAAATCGGCCAATGTTGGTGACGAATTCGTTGCAATGTCGTTTTGTCCTCGTGTCGCGTGTCTTAAAGACCCCACAGAACAGGAGTAAAGGATGCATCACGCATCCCTCGGCCTGCCTGCGATGGGAGGAGGCGGTTCGACATCGGCCCGACGTGGTTCTTTTTCGTACAGAAGTTAGTCGCGAGCTCGACAAGGACCATCGGAGAACACCAGTGTTGATACCCGTCTCCCTAATAGGACGGGCCAAGCCAAGAAAGGATAAACCTCCCTCGTACTTCTTCTGCATAGGCTGCTAGTAGCCTAGCGGGTAACACACTCGCCTATGAACCAGAAGACCCAGGTTCAAACCCCACTTACTGCCATCGTATCCCTGAGCAAGACACTTAACCCTGAGTGTCTCCAGGGGGGGACTGTCCCTGTAGCTACTGACTGTAAGTTGCTCTGGATAAGGGCGTCTGGTAAATGCTGTAAATGTAAATGCATTCTAAACGAAGCCCAACGACTGCTGACTTTGGCGTTGGACTTGGTTGGTTTGCGGAGCCGGCGTCTCCACCGAGGCCTGGCGTGACGTGCTAACCATCTGGCCGCGTCTTGTTTACAGTGCAGCGTGCCGGCTCGTGATTATTAATCATCCCCAATGCGAGGGCTTTAATTACTCCCTCCGTAGTCCCCCCCGACTGACCTTTCTCTGCGGGTCTCCGCGAGGCATAAATCATGGCGAGATCAACACTGGGGGAGGGCGGCTAACCCGGCAATGCGCGGAGAGACGATCGCGCAGCGCTCGATCAAAAGTCTGGACACACCCACTCACACATGCTCACAAAAAAAAAATCGAATAAAATATTCGTCCAGTTCCCCTGCATGTTCTGTTCCTGACAAGTTCGGCCTTATCAGGGCTCTTAGTTTTTAACTCACAATCTATAGCATAGTAAAGTAAAGTAAAGTCATTTATATTTCTTCCTTTTACTGACAACTACGGAGTGTCCCGGCTGAGGTTATAAAGTAAACGAACACAGCAACGGCAGCATTTCACACCCTTGGCATCTCTCCACAACCACAGCGACGGTTTTACCTTTTCAGGATTCGAAAGAGGCGAGATCCAGTTCACGTGCACGTGTGCGTGTTTATATACGTGATTCCTGTTTTGTACGCGAAATGCATAAAATGATATCAACCCATAGACCATAAAACCTCCGTTCTTGTAACTCTTCTCCTGCTTCGTTAGCATCACTTCTGTTCTACTTTTTCAGAATGCTACGCATGCCGGGTTGCTTAGTCTGACAATTTATGTGGCTTTTCCTAAAGTGTGATATTGGTAGAAGTTGCCAAAAAGTCTAATTGTATTTGGGGTGCCCAAACTTTTGCATGGTGTTCCTTTCCTTTTTCAGTGCTGCTCGGGAAATCTGTCCTCCTCAGTGTTATTTTCCCACGCCACTGTTAATGTCCTGCTCGTGCATTGTCCTGCTGGTGATTCATGTGACCCGATCTGCTTTAATAAAGTTGTGGGACGTCTCTAAGCCGGCGACGCCTGACACCTCGGCCCCCGGAGGAGCCGCTCCTGATGCCAGTCTGTCCGTGTGCGTGACGACTGACAGACAGATGACCCTCGGGCCGGTGGCCTGGCGTGTCCTCGCCTCACGAAGCCTGAACGGCGGCCCGCACGTCGTCCGGCCTGGTAGCACTGCGCGAACCGACCGTTTACCGTCTAAAACAACGAGGCTAATAAAGCTGCCTGATCTGCATGGCTGTAACGCAGCTCTTGACCCGAGATGCCGGACGGACCTTTTTATTGCCCCCTGAAGGTGAGCAAACACCACGAGCAGGCCGGTTCTGAAGGGGATTAAACAATAACTCGCCGCTCTGTGTGTGTGTCCTGCCACAATGAACCGACGTTTTATCAGGGAACCAATTAACATGATTTACGGCGGTGGGAGTGACAATGAAACTCGGCCATAAATACGAAAGGGGTGAGAGGGAGGGAGGGAGTGTCGCTCGAAAGGAGATGTTATCTGAGCACTTTCTGCTGTGCTTGTATGTGTAAATGTGGCTACTGTTCCAGGAGCGGGGGACACCTCCTCTCCATCAGCGCTGGTCAAAAGTTCACGTCCCAGACGCAGGAGATGAAGGGAACTTCTGACCCCGACCATCAGACCCTCGCCGACTGTGAAAAAGGGGTGGGTGCAGGGCGTATCTGCGCACTCCTGCTAATGGCTGAGCTCAGCGCTGCCCCTACTGGCCACATTAATGAACATTAGATGGAATGTGTGTTAATATCTGTTGGAAACCGATTTAATAGGAGACAAAACTGAACAACCTGATCAAAGGTGAGAAGCAGAGAGGACATCACTATGTTATTGGCAACATTTGAGAATTTCTTCCTTCCCGCATGGCCATCAGACTCTATAGCTCCTCCCTTTAGATCTTTGTGATCTCCTTTTAGCAATACCTACACTTTAATTTCATTCAATTTCTTTAAGGTTGTTTTGGTATGCATGCCACATACAGGTAAATGCAGCATAATCTCATATGGTGTTTTGGGGTACATGTACAGTAATAGCAGAGCGCAAACATTACCAAAAAATCCGACGCGCCACACTGAAACGGAAGCTACATTCGCGAAGAGTCGCTGAAAAGCCGCTCCCTGTTTAATGCCTCTAATTGTGCACCCTGAGTTTTACTGCTCTCATTAACAAGTCGAGGTTGTTTTCGCCGCCATTAGTCTCGTTAAAAGCAAAGGGAGGGGATGTAGGGGCGTCTCCAGACACGCTTTAACATTCGGCTTAACAGCCCTGTATACATCCAGCTGATTTACTGCCTGTCACAGTCCGTAAATGGACGTTCCTTTATTGCATTTGTCCCATTCTGCTGGATTCTCTCCTAAATGATCGTAAAACAAGCTTGTTTTGCAGCAGGTTCTGCTGCAACGCCAGACATTCTCCCCTCAGACCGCGAGGAATTTGGTTCTGGCGTGCAACCGCAGCAGAACCCAGGTAGAGCCGTTTGCAGCGGAGTGATTTATGGTTTAGTGAGAAAAGTGTTAATTGCCTTCTGCCTCTCCGGCCTGATATATTACTTTTAATAACACAGTTGAAAGGAGACTTTTCGCCACAACTTTTTTCTGCATAAATTCCACCGATGCATTTTGTGGCCTTAAAAACAGACTCAAGGGAATTGCTTGGTGTGTGCGTATATTGCGAATTTTCGTAAATATACAGTACAGGCCAAAAGTTTGGACACCTTCCCATTCAACATGTTTTCATTATCTTCATGACCATTTACGTTGGTAGATTCTCACTGAAGGCATCAAAACTATGAATGAACACATGTGGAGTTATGGACTTAACAAAAAACCACCCAATCCAGATGGTTTGGGGTGAGCTGGACCAACAAGTGCTAAACACCTCTGTGAACTCCTTCAAGACTGTTGGAGAAGCATTTCAGGTGACGACCTCTTGAAGCTCATCGAGAGAATGCCAAGAGTGTGTAAAGCAGTAATCAGAGCAAAGAAACTAGAATATAAAACATGTTTTCACTTATTTCACCTTTTTTTGTTAAGTACAGAACTCCACATGTGTTCATTCATAGTTTTGATGCCTTCAGTGAGAATCTACCAACGTAAATGGTCATGAAGATAAAGAAAACACGTTGAATGAGAAGGTGTCTCCAGACTTTTGCCTGTACTGTACGTAAAAATACGTGAAATGTTGAATTTCAGTGGTCATGTACACACTTCACCTCATTAAACAGGTGCGCGGCTTATTAAACGGTCCTGCCGCAGCTTCTGAACTCTTTTGCGGTCTGTGGTCATACAATGAGCCCGCGCTGTGCCCGAGCGAGGCCTACGCACGGCCCCACCGCTACGAACCGCGAATGATATACAACGCACGGCTAGGAGCAGCCCGGTGATCGCGTGATGAACGTCCGCCCCGCGGACGGCCTGCGCCATCCCTCACGGTGTTTACAGCTCCGCGCCTATTATCTGATAAGATGGAGAGGCCCATTTTCAATTCGGTAACCTTTATGACAGCGGACCTCTCTCATCAGCATTTTATTTCTCCCGCAACGGTCTAAGTCATCTACAAATGTCGGCGGTAGCACAGCACCATGAAATATTCAGGGTCGGCGCGCCACAGATAGACGCTCGTGATTTATTTTCCCCGCAGCGTTTAATATTTATTGAAAGACAGCGAAGGCTGAGCGTGTCCTTGTTGTGGGATGATTAAACAATCAGCTCGAGTTCATTGAAGAAGCGCCTCTCCCCCTGACCCTACGTTTTAACCCGGGGTCAGAGGTCGCGCGGTCCAGTCACTGTGTGTAAAATCAAACTTTAATGCTGCGCCTCCTTCTCGCTGACAGTGACAAACGGGGATTGATCTGTATTGATGCACGCGGCACAGCGGCAACAAGCAGCAACATTTTCATCGATTAGCTTCTTAAATCCCTTTCAGCTACTCGGTTCCGTACACGTAAAGATTTCTCAGTAAAGTGGAATCATATTACAGTCACATATTGTCAACGGTAACACATGAACGCTTGCAAATAATTTGGAAATCATAATGATTTGTTTTATATGAAAAAAGTGGTTTTATCTGGCATTCGGGTCTTTACGAAAAAAATGCAATACCAGTAGATGGCACTAAATATAATAACAAAATGTGGGTTTTTTTGCAATAAAAAAAAAATCCGTACATTGTCCCACTATTATAATTCCACTATTATTATTTGTCTTTAGTTGGTGAATAAAAATAAGTACATATATCAGACTTATATATATATAGAGACTTATCATGATTGAATTCTTTGTGATTTTTAATGGCTTTGCGATTTAATGAATGTGAATTAGTGGCTTAATGCCCCATACTACATATATCTCCGTGGTTTTCCTCCTGCTCTCCTCACTCCCTGCCTCCACGCCATTTGCCCTCGTAGCTCTTCACTCTGGATCAGGAGTGATGAGCAGAAAAGGTTTCAGACTCAATCCTTGAGCAAAGGGCCCGGTGACAGTCGTTATTATTTATTTGTCATGGTGGGGTGTAATATGCAGTCGGCTCTGGACGTGAGGCCTGGTGATTTATCGCTCGGCGGAGCGCCGTGAGCAGGGTGCGCGGTGTAGCGTGCAGGATGAATACTCCACCCTCAGCCCCGTCCATCCATCTCTCTTCTCCATGCCGCTGCGGCAGCATCCCGGTCTGTCATCATCTATGTTCCTGATTGTTGTAGTACGTCTTCCTTCGCTCGTTTTTTTTGTCACTGCAGTAGTTCCTGGTTTGATTATGAAAAGGTCAAGTTTGCAGTGCAGGGACCACGTGAGTGGCAACCAATTGTTGTCACCAGTGTGAGCCAGTATACAGTATAGTATTACAGTATAGTATGGCGTGAGGTCTGAGACATAGCAAATGGGACAGAGGCTCCCAATGGACACAAAGGCACATCCGGTTATCAGTTTATTATAAACAAAGAACAATAAAACAAACAAACACCCACAGGGGTAAACCCCACCCCAAAGCCAAAGAGTTAAGCTATGAACAGCAAGCCAGCCCACATACAGCCCACCAGTCATGGCACGATTGGCCAAAACTTTCACAAAACGATTTAATCAGTGGATTTGATTGGCTGTCGATTGCTCCTCGCTTGATAAAGTCTATATTTTTTTGCTCTCTGTAACAAGCACCATGCATGACGCCACCACATTCTAGGTGAACGCCATGAGCCTTTGTTGACACCTTTACCACGTACATGTGAGTCTCTTTCTGATTCTGGTCTTGCGACGGTTATGATTATTTTCAAAAAATTTTTTGTTTTTTGATTTTTTCGTATTCTTATACTTACATATAGCTGCTGCAGGCCTTTAGACCTGCATTGAAGATCATTGAGGGGTGGAACATGTAGGTAACATGCCAGCAATACCTGGTTATCACATAGCACAGCTTACACCCCAGTTGTTGCCAGTTACCTGATTACCCAAAATGTTTCTGAATCATCTCATTCCCTCCACCTTATAGGCATAAAACACAGAAAAATACGTTATGCGGACTTATATCCCACCCCACCATTTTACAAATGACTTCTGTTTTTAAAGTCTGTACACGACATGTAATAACCTGCTGTACCCTGATTCTGAAAAGGAACGGTGGTAAGAAGCGGCAGATCTACATCAGCTGAGCGAATCATTAAAGCCGCTCCATCTAGTTACCCGTTTCCATGGCTACTACAGGTCATAATCGCACTGCGACGGTTAATGTTCTGTGCTACGGTGACCATATCGTGTATGCACAATTCGATAAAAAGGACGTATTGTTTGCTCCCTGAATATGCATTGAAGACGTGTGCATATATATTAGAGGGCTGATCTGTTTATACGGGGTTATACGAACTTTTGCGCTGCTGTTTACCCGGTGCGGATTTGCGTAAGTGGAAGTGACTCTGTAAACAGCCGGAGTGGGTTATGGGGGAAAACACTTAACCCGCATGTCTGAGGAGGGAAGGCTGACGCTTTAATTAATATTAGCGAGTCCCTGCGTAAGACTCCAACTGATGTGCTTTGCAATTTAAGCCTCTCAGCTGCTTGTGTGTATGTGTGTGTGTGTGTATTTATTTGTGAAAACAGTAATCTGTTAATAGCATTATCCTCAGCTCGGGAGCTTTTTAAGTGCAGGGCGCCGCGAGCCGCTGCTCATCAGAATTAGCAGTAGAAAGAGGAACAAGACGGAACGAAGCACGCACAGACATCTCTTATTCTCGCCGCGTCCCCGTACGTCATTAGTTATGTCGCTCAGCCGGGTGTCTATCGGGTTTATGGGCAAATATTTCCCCACAGATTGTTATTGATGGGCCTTTGTTTGTTTTTTGGCCGCCGTTGCTAACCGCGCCGCTAATGGAGATCATTTGTCACGGGCCGCCGGTGGACGCCTCAGATGGGCGCAGCGAACTGAGAGGATCCTGGCTTTCGGAGCCATTCGGGAAACGTTGACAGGGCCCATTAATAATCACATCATGCGCTAATGTCCAGCTCATCAATAACACCGTGTAGCTGTCCGGTTATCTGGTGAGGACAGCCCTTTACAGAACATTTCTTCTGAATTTTGCCGTATAATTTCAATTACACAGGACATTCCTAAATATTTTTGGCCTCTACTCAAGTGCTCATCCTTAACTATTCTATTAAGAGTTAAACTAGCTGTATATCTGTAATTTCACATTTAGAATAGTTCTTTAAAAAATACAACATAGACCAGTATTACCTAATAGTATTACCAAGACTATACTTAATAAACTAAAAAGTGAGCTGATACTACACTTATACGGCAGTTCACAGGATAGATGCACTTGTAGGTATTCTTTTATTAATCGTGGGACAGTAACTTATTGTCATGATCCGGTCCGGCAGGGGTTACTCCAGGTTCGGAGTTTCATGTCAGTTTTGTGTAATGTTCCCTGATCGTGTTCACCTGTGTATAATTATATGAGTGTATAAAGCTGCCCTGTTTGTGTCTGTTCACCGTCGGGTCATTGTGTGGTGATGTTTCCCCTGTCCCGTGACGTCGTGCATATGCGTCCTACTTCCTCGCCATGTCCAGCCGTATGGATTAGTGCAGTACTGTCAGACTGTACAACAAAGACCTCACAGTTGACCACAAACACACACATGAAACACACCGCGGTAGTTTCTCTTATGTGCAGTAATATTTGTGGGCAGTTTTCATGGTGCAACGTGCAATTTTAGGGCTGGATTATTATTACTGGGGGTAATGTGCGATTTATTAATGTGCAGTTTTTCTGGTGTATTACCAATGTTTTTGTCAATGCCTGTCACCCCGTTGTGTACACATGTCGATGTGAATAAAATGAATTGAGATTGGGTGATGGAGGCTCTGTAGCATGTTCATGCACAGGAGCCAAAAAGACGATATGCTTTGTGATCACGGCGTGCTAAATCCTCTCCCGCGGGTCGTGTGTCTGTCACCGCGTCCCTGTCCCTGGGAGCGATGCGGCAGGTAGCGATGCGGCAGGTAGCTGTGCGGCGCCAGGCGAGCGCTTTCTGCTTGCCTGTGCAATAGAGCGCTGGGCTCGTGGCGGCAGGCCCCTCCGTCAGCACATCGGGGAGATGCAGATGGGAGGTGAAAAAAGAAAAGCGTGTCGTGGTGGGGTGGGCTGGGGTGGGGGGGTCCTCCCTGGCGGCAGTCAGCAGCAGCCACTTTGGCGTGACTGCGGCGGGCGGGATGAAGTCAGCACTGACAAAGTGCGGCCGGCTGATGGATGGACGAGGCCGGGAGCCGAGCGCGAGGATGGATGGGGCCGGAGTCGGAATTTAACACAGACAAACAGGATGAAAGACGGAGAGGAATTACCTGCTAAAGCATTCTGGCAACGCCGGTCCCACGGCAATTTACTTAGTGCAGGCGGAGCGCGGGAACGTGCCGCTCTCAAAAAACGCACACGTAAACCCGTACGCCGCTTATAATACCATTCCTGCCAGTCACGACCATCAGGTGTCCTTTCTGGACAAATAACTCACACTTGAAAGGGGTCATTAAAACTTTACGACTGGTTACGGCGGGTTATTACCCTGGGTGGTGGTAGCCTAGCGGGTAACACACTCGCCTGTGAACCAGAAGACCCAGGTTCAAACCCCACTTACTACCATCGTGTCCCTGAGCAGGACACTTAACCCTGAGTGTCTCCAGGGGGGACTGTCCCTGTAACTACTGACTGTAAGTCGCTCTGGATAAATGCAGTAAATGTAAATGTTTTTACAAAAATCCGAGACCACACCCACAGCACGCAGAGCTTTGATTGGACAGATTATTATGGGGTGTCACATTTTTCAAGTTTTCAGCAGGTGATAATGGGTTTAATTCGGTGAAACTGAGCGCAACGTTGTGAAATGAGGGTTTAGCGTTACCCCCGTGACCCGACAAAACGTGCGGCAAACTCGAGTTTGGATTTCGCTTCGCCGAACAACGCCTGGCGTGGACGGGTTTGCGCGATGACTCCACCGTCGCCACGTACCCTGATTTGTCCAGGCTTTTTAACCTGGGTCGCCCCAGCTGACACCCCGTGCGACCTGTGACCCCCCCCCCCCCCACCGCTCACGTGTTGCAAGACCTCTCGCTGCTACCCAAGGTTGCCCGCCGTGATTGAGGGTCTGAGCCCGTGAACAGAGGAGGCCGATAGGGGCGTGATGCATGATGGCTCCTCGCGCCGTGCCGTATCATCTCCTTGGGCCGACCTTGGTGAGGCCGGGGGGTTTTGGGTGAAGCTGGGTGAAGCGTCGGTGGCGGTCAGAAGTGCGATATGATATATTGGTGAGAAAAGGGAGGGGGCGGGCGGCGTGATTGGCTGATGTTCCCCGCCGGAGTGCTTTAACGCTTCGCTGGGACGCCGACGTTCTCTTCTGCCTCAACTCTCCTCCCGTTTCCTGTCTTCCGGACGAATGACTGTCCGCGGCCCGTGAAGTATCAACGCTGATAATCAGTCTGGAGAGCCTTCGATGCATCAGCCATTCGGCCCCGTGGTTCCCGGACTACAAGGCGGTGTTGGAGCGTTGCTTTGTTTCGGCCTGACAGGATGGGCCGGCAGGAAGAGCGTCTGATTCGTCAGCTGAGCGAGGGAGCAAAGACAATTAAAAGAGATAGGACGCGTCGCGCGGGTGTCGACAGCAGCCAGGATGGAAGCAATTTATTCAACAAATTGTCCAAATATGCGCTGCCGAAGTGTCCCGCTGCTGGAAAAAGTGACGGCCGCTTCCTCCCCCATGTGTCACAGCGGGGCAGGATGCTCGCCGGCAGCTCCGCGAGTGTTGCTCAGCGGCCAGATAACAATTTAAATCCTGTTATGGTTAATGGTTGCTAATGCCGTCGTAGAAATTGAACATGACACAGAGGCAATCTGTTATCTGGCGCTGGTTTTTAACCTTGGCTATCAGATTGTTTGTCCCAGCGATTCTCTGGAAAGTGCTCTGTTGATAAAAGCTTGATTTCCTTTCTCTCTCCCAGATTGTTTAGCAGTCTATTGTACACGGTAGGAAAATGCACACACACACACACACACACACACACACACACACACACACACACAGGAACAGTGAGAACAGTGAGGTCACATGAATAGACATATAATTGCCTTTTTAGATAAACCATGAAGAACATTCTCCAGGAGACCCGAATACCTGCAGTACAGCACAGAACATTACAGTATAGTATAGTATAGTATTGAACAGCATAGTACAGTTCAGTGTAATACAGTACAGTTATAGTACAGAGAACTACAAAGAAGAGAAGCAGTGTGTGGGGACGGTACCTTGGCAGTTCGGGATTCGAACCCACAACCTTCTGATTACGGGTCCACGTCTGTAACCTGCTAGGCCGCCACTGCTCCTTGAAAAAATTGCAGTGTATAAAAGTTCAGTATAGCATAATAAAATACAGTATGATGACAAAGTAGAACAGAATAGTATAGTACGATGCATTAAAATATGATATATTACAGTACACTTCCTGGTATACTAGTAAGTGTTTACTAGCATTACTAGTTTTTGTAGTAGCACAAACTATTAGTTAGTACTAGTATTAGTTGTACAGTTTGAGTACACAAATAGTTCACATATACCAAAAGTTTGGACACCTTCTCGTTCAACACGTTTTCTTTATCCTCATGACCATTTACGTTGGTAGATTCTCACTGAAGGCATCAAAACTATGAATGAACACATGTGGAGTTCTGTACTTAACAAAAAGTGGAGACCTGACCTCCACAGTCACCGGACCTGAACCCAATCCAGATGGTTTGGGGTGAGCTGGACCAACAAGTGCTAAACACCTCTGGGAACTCCTTCAAGACTGTTGGAGAAGCATTTCAGGTGACGACCTCTTGAAGCTCATCGAGAGAATGCCAAGAGTGTGCAGTACAGTAGTTTTATTTAAAATAGACTAATAGCAACTTGTGTTTTTGTCAGTGGAAACTACATGCGTTTTACTAGACATGATTTATTATAAAGTTGCGTATGATGTGATTACCCAGCAGCCACTGACGCTCCAGCAGCAACGTTTTGGTCAGGCTGTGAGCGTCCGAGCTCCACCTCGCCAACGGAGAAGGTCAGTGGAATTACAGACTAGTGTTCTGTAGACGTTAACGAGTCACTCCGGAGGATTCTCGGGGCCGCACGTTGGTGTTGAGGGCTGCATTTTAAACAGTGGCGGGCGTGGCAGCTTCTTTGTGCCACATGGCACCACCGGTGTTAATTGTAGGGTGCAACCTGCTGCTGAATGGGCTCCTCGCTCGTTGCCAAGCGCGGAACAAGGCCAATTAAAGTTCACCACAGTAATTACTATCTTATTCTGGGGCCTTTTTTCTCCGCCTGTTTAATCTATAAACACTGCATGTTCCATAACCTGTTAAATCTGCCATTAATATTTTAAATGAGCCGTGTAACTCAGCTGGAGGCTGTCAGCGGTATTGATCCACGTTCGTCAGCGCTTGATAAGGCGTGATAAATGAGACCCATTGTTCCGACTTCGGGCACAGTGCTGTCAATTTTAAAGATGCCTTTTGTAAGCTGCACTCCGTAACGATTTGATAAACCATTCGCGATACGGGGCCTGATGTAATTAATAATCCTCAGTTGTGTTTCCTGCTTTATATCTGCGCCGTTGATAGCTGGCCCAGCTGGTGCATCGGGAGCAGGAGGGAGGAAAAGTCGGGGACATGATGAAAACCGCTCCCCATTGTTATCGCCACGTCCCTCTCTGCCCTGACACCGGCCGCCACACATGTTTTTGGCCGTGGCTCTGATTTAAGGCCCTGGCCTGCTGCTGACCCGCCACACGTCACGGTCCTTCCTGTCCGATCGCCTCGTCGCCAAGGCCCTGTCCCGTGCGCCGATGTCACCAAGCACAAAGGTCGCGCTGCTCTCACAGCCTGTCTCACAACCTGTATCAAACCTGCGTCACTGCTCGCCATCCTGCGCTTGGCATTAATAGCAGAATTATGAGCAGCATGCGCCAAACTTGTCCATTTAATAAAAAAGAATTACAACAACTGTACGGCCTCTAATGATATTTTATAATACTGTAATATAACTCTAATAAAATTTTATAATACTGTAATACAACTCTAATGATATATTACAATACTGTAATACAACTCTAATAATATTTTATAATACTGTAATATAACTCTAATAATATTTTATAATACAGTAATACAACTCTAATGATGTATTACAATACTGTAATACAACTCTAATAATATATTATAATACTGTAATACAACTCTAATGATACGGGGCAGTGGTGGCCTAGCGGTTAAGGAAGTGGCCCCGTAATCAGAAGGTTGCCGGTTCGAATCCCGATCCGCCAACGTACCACTGAGGTGCCACTGAGCAAAGCACTGAGCAAAGCTCCCCGGGCGCCGGTCATGGCTGCCCACTGCTCACTCAGGGTGGTGGGTTAATTGCAGAGGACAAATTTCACTGTGTGCACCGTGTGCTGTGCTGCTGTGTATCACATGTGACAATCACTTCACTTTAGATGATACCCAAGACTGGTTATAAACTGGACATTCAACAAGGTCAAAATATTGTGATGAGACGTAACATTTTTAAACAAACAATTATTAAACAATAATAATACAATTTAAAAGCAACACCTAAAACAATTATAAATAAATAAACATGGAGATTAATGACAACAACAATAGTGTTAGTATTTGCTTGCTGTATTTGATATTTAATTATAAATGCATTATTATTGTTGTTGTTATTTGATTATTTGTTGTTACATTTTATTATTTATATATCTATTTACTTTTTAATTAGTATATGAGTACAAAGATGTTGTCTAATGGTCAGTCGGGTCATGCTTGACAGCTGCCGTCCTCTGACCTTCAGAAAATAGGTGGCCAAGAAAGTAACTGCTGCTGCATTAGGACTGTATGTAAATAGATGTATTATTTATGGGAGGAGTGCGTCAGCACTAATGTCCCCACCTCATCACGGTCGGCCCCCTCAATGCATAATTAAAAGCTTCAATTACGCGTCATGTGCAGACTTCATACGCGGGCGCGGCGGAGAAGAAGCTTCCCCCCGTGGAAAGAGTGACTATTCTCCCCGGCAGTAGGAGCGGGCCGAGACGGGTACAGCTGCTCCCGTCGCGGGCCCGGTATATTATAGCTGACAGGTCTGACAGCTTCTGAAGGAAATGACTGAAGGATTGGCGGCAGGTGATTTTAGTTATTTATTTATTTCTGGCGACGCCCGTGGACCACAGTCATGTGAAGAAGGAGAGCCCCACTTATTCATGGGAGGAGCAAAGAAACAAAACATTGTCATTTTTCTTCTTCAAGCATAAACGTTTGGGCCCAACTTATCTGTGCCATTCCGAAACCACGTTTTACGGCACAACGCGAGAGGGTTATTCACGAACAATTAGTTCTCCCCACGTTGGCGGCGCTTCTTCTCCGCAATAAATTCCATTCCATTTATGAACAGCTTTCCCCAGTCAACGTGGCTGGCAATCAGGCCCCAGCAAGCATCTGTTTCTGTCTATTAGCAGAGCGGCACATTCATCCAGCGGTCCTGCAGAGGGCCGCAGGTCACCAGCAGAGAGAAAGCGAGAGAGAGCAGATGCTGACAACCAAATGAACAAGTTCAATAAACCATCATCGTCGAAGATCTGTTATGTCACTGGATCTTGACATCTCCTCTTTGGACACTCGGATCCCATTTTTATTTCCCTGCTTTTGTCTCCGATTTTGTCACGTGGTGGCTCGTGACCTTGTGGAAAGGGCACTTGTTGATTAAACCCGGAAGGGAACACGTTAAGCGAGAGACAAATGAAGTATGAATGCACTCATGCCCTCCCTATCAGGCCACATTAGTGATGCCAACTGCTGTCAAGTCCTCCTCCTCGTCCCTGGCACCGGTGATGTCTCCTGGGCGAGTTCGTTGTCATTCAGCGACGGTGAACAACGTGAAGCCCTCTGCCTTGAAGAAACGGCGGCAGATCTACATGTAAACACACCAGCAGGAAATGGAGAACTGTGCGAAGATCCCGTCTGTCTTCGGGTTCATTTCTCCGACGAAAAGCCACCCTACGCGACGTGTCGTATATCAAAGGGGGCGGGACGTCCGTAATCTTCGCTCAAGGGCACGGATGGCGGACAGGTGGACGTGAATGAGACGGGAGAAGAAGCGTCTCGTCCCTTTTCTGCTAACACCACAGAGCAGATAAAGGGAGATTTACGAGGCGGCGTGGACCACATACCCACGCGCTGGCCATTTTTCACGCGAGACCCTTAAAAAACGCGCCAGGAAGCAATCTCCCCCCGTCAAAGTGTCCATCTGACGTTCCGAGGCGAAATTGGGTTCTTCTGCGGCGGATCCGGTCTTCTCCTTTATTTATTTTCCCCCGCGCCGTAGGCAGACGCCGGGCCCGATAGCGGCTCCGTTTTTAATGGGGTCCATAAATATGCGCAGGCCTGCAGGTGTCGGCGTCACCTGCCGCCGCGTCCCCTGGTGCCGTCACCGGAACCTGCTGACTCCTGATTGACGCCGATAAGACGCCATGACGAGCTCCTCGTCCCGGCGGGTTATTTTTCCCCGGAGCGGAAGACGCGAGGTGAAGGGGATACGGCGGGGCCTGTTAACTATTAAAAATTCAACGTGATTTAGACAAAGGCAGCGCCTACGTTTGCCGCGTCGGCTCATTAAACATTAACACACACAGCTGGTGGAGACTTGAGCCGCTTTCAAAGGGAAAGTGCTTCGCCGAGCTTTCTGTGCAAACAAATGATGGGGTGTTGGCTGAATGGTACAAACAGAACCCGCCTTTCACTCCAGAACATCTGATTACGTTCGTCCGCGGCCTGTTCAATAGCTCCGCACTGCTAATCGGCTTAAAGAAATCGGTTTCTTTACATTGACCAATATCTCGCTCGCAATGGCGGAAAAAAAACGGAATTTTAAATCATGAATTGAAATGCAAATTCGGTTACATCCCTCATTTTAAGAACTTGAATGCTTCCACGGATGCACGGATGCGTTGTATAGACGTTCCTGTGCTCATGCATGCCAAATGACCATCATGCAGTGTGTACAGTGTCATTTTCCCGTCATCCAAGGTTATAGATGAAGACGAAACGGATGGTCTTTGAAGAAGAATGGATCATTTCTCTTCGACTCAGCTGGGCCTCCGCCCCAGGAAAGCTTTAATTCACTGTCTGCCATCATCAGTCATGACTAAAAGCTTCGAAGATGAATTGTGTGGAGCCCCTGGGCTGCAGCCTTCCTCTTCACAGGAGCACTGTAACCTTCAGGCGAAGGAAAGACAACGGTGCAGCCAAACATTTTCAAATCATTTCAACTCAGACGTCTAATACAAATAAAGTCTTTGCTGTTTGACATCAGAGAGGCTTTGGTTGCTGACGCCAGGTTGAAGATGGACGGTCACACCATGACCTCAAGTGGCATCAGGTTTTCACACCAGGCCTCAAAAACCAACGTCTTCAGGGTCAATGTTTTGCTATATGACCAACTTTCTCTTGAGGTGCAGTTCATGGACAGACATGTCCGTTTCTCCAAAAGCAATGCATCTCACTGTTTCCTCATCTTTCCTGTAGCCTTCTGATATGATCTTTAAATTAATTAATTAATGTTCCTTGCACAATTTTTTTTGGTTTAAAATGTTTTACTTTTTTCTTTGACTTCACTCATTTGCACACCTTCACCCTGCCTGTTACACATATTTTTTACGTTTTACGTTAAAGACATAAAAGTGTAATTTTTCGGTTATGTTTGCAATATTTCCATATTGGTTGGGTCGCTAAAGCATTTCACTGCATATCGTACAAATAAAATTTGAATTTGAGACAGTTTGTGAGCCCATGAACTGAACAGTAGCAATCAGAATGTGTCCTCTGTATTTAACCGTCACCCTTGGTGAGCAGCGTGTGGGCACGGCGCTTCGCTCAGTGGCACCTCGGCGGGTCGGGACTCGAACCGGCAACCTTCCGATTGCGAGTCTGCTTCCTTACACACTGCACCACTGCGGTTTCGTAATATTTTTCTTCTCGGTATTTTTCTAGTGAGGCCTGATGTAAAAATTCGGTCACCCCTGTATGGCGTGGCCTGGTTTGATCTCAAGCCAAAGCAGATCAGGGCTCCCAGTATTTGTCGCGGCACGGCCGGCGAGTGTTTGGGTCACACTCTCGCCTGAAAACAATGCCATTGTTATTCCTCAATAGCAGATTTCCTTCCTGGCTTTGGGCCGCGCTGCAGAACGCGAGGATCCGTCTGCTGCCTCCGAGACAGGTTGTCTCCATGTTTGGCAAATAGGTTTAATGACATGTGGGAAGCTCGTAAATTCCCGCTTGGCAGCTTGTAACAACGCGCTCTTTGTTCCCCACCTTTGAAGTGGGAAATGCCGTGGCTTTTTTGTTCCTATTCATTTCCACCATCCCGAAAACAGTTTCTCGGCGTATCCGCCAACACGCCACCGCGCAGGTGTGCGGCGCTACCTTTTCGTGTTAACGCCGAGAGCACCGTGCTGGCTGAAGATGATGACACAATCGATGTAAACGGTGGAGCGGAATTTAGGAATGTGGAGGCGTAAACACCGAAATTAAGACGGTTCGCGGCAGTGGTGGTTCTGGCCGGTATGGTGCCCTGGGGGGAACCCTGCCATTTTCCAGCCTCGCACCTCCACCACCATAAAAATAAACATACGGCTGATTTCCACTCCCTCATCTCGCAAGAAGATCCTGCAGGAAGCTGTTCACAAGCCAGTAGGCCACCCACTCGGACCCGAGCAACATCGTGACATTGCTGGGACATCGAACGGACGTAAACACGCACATGTGGAGCGGCCATTTATAGACCAAAGGTTTATAAAGGGGACCGACATGCAGATCATCGACATTCTGATTAGTGAACACGCCCTGTGCACTGTCAATATGGCAAAATTACTGGACATAATTACTATTTTTTTTTAATAAAACTTTTATTTGGTTTGGTTATTGCTTTTATTTTTGCCTGAAAAGGGAATGTGGGTGTGCCGTAAAAAAAAAATGGGGGTCATGATATCAGAATCAGCAGACTTGGTTAATACCAGAGGACATTGTTCGAGTAAATCCTGTCCTGTCATTTATAGCCATTTACCAGTGACACTCGATTGTATGAAGTCTGGATATTGAACCCTGTAAAATATACACTGGCTGTTTTCGCTCATTTGTTGTTAACGCCAAGACAGCGTGACGCGTAATGAGGCCATTTCTCACACCGGCTGCACGCCTCATCTGCCCTTTGGCTGCACCTTTTGCGAACGGAGGCGCTACCTTTCTTGAGAATGTGTTAATTGCGTGTGAGGACAGGGACGCACATGAGTTACGGCTCCATTGAAGCGTGCTTGGGCTGGAATCGCACACACATGCCGCATATTATTTATGACCCGTGGGCTGCCTTGACAAGCAAAGACGTGTATTATGCACGACGCGGTTCACAATAATTAAAGCCGCTTCTTTATGAGAAATTGCGTTAGCATTTAGCATCTCGGCTGCTGATGGCCACGTCAAGCGATCAAACGGCTGTTCAACGTCCTGCAGTATAATGAGCGCTGATCTGATTGGCTGGCAGGAAGCTGGGAAAGGCCCGGAAAGAGTCGAACCGAAGATCCGATAGCTGGCCCCTGAGTGTTGGCACGAGTCGCCGCGTCCTTCCCCCATTCCCGAACGCCTCTGGCTCCGTCGGTGACGTTCCAGTGCGAAGGTCCCTCCGCACTCCCGACCTTGTTTATTTATAGTCATAACATCCAATACAATCGAGCGCTCGGGTCAAGGCGGCTCGGGCTGGGACACTCGTGAAAGGAACAACGCACAGATGTTCTTTGATGATAATTGTGCAGGAGGGAAGGGGGCGGCGGCGGCGGCCGTTGTTAAAGTGCTCACTTGTTGAAGGGGCCGGCCGTTGTTGTTCTTCCCGCCGCCTGTACCTGCTGTTACCATCAAACAAGTCGACTGCGGCAGCATCTGGAAATCTTCTGTATGGGGCGTGTTCAGTAATGATCATATTCACAAGTCTTCCCCAGTCACCAATGCTTGAATGAAAACAATGATATTCTGCAGGTGGGGGTTGGTAGTGGGCGTGGCCACGTTTGTGACATCCACTGACATGCCCTGTGTGCAAGGGGAACGGAGGACAAAGCATTGCACACGAGCATGTGACGTGTTGACAGGCGGGCTTGTGAGAGCCGTCAATCATGCCAACAGGCTCCTCCCCTTTTAACAGTACAACTTCTGGGTGTCGAAACAAATGCAATTGCAAAGGGGCTCGTTGTATAATCAGTTCCTCAGTGTAGAAAGCGTAAATATTCGTACATTGGTGCACGTGCTCTGCGCGGTACGTCTTCTGGAGCGCCGGAAAAGCAGGGCCCGCGTGCGATTGGACTTGGCTGATGAACTGTGCGTATGTGAGTGTCACCCTTCAGGTAGAAGGTTAGGGGGCGCGGGCCTTTGATCGAGCGCGTCTGGTGATTGATACGTTGGGACCGTTTTCTTTTTTCGAAGCTGCGCGGTTAGGATACCATCACGGGATTAAGTGCGCAAGCTGCGGGGCTTTTCCTATGATTTACAACTTGACTCGCCGAAAAAGAAAAGGGGGTATTTTCAGATCCAGTCTAGACACGGGCTATAAAAGTCACTAAGTGCCCCGGATCTAATGACAATTTATTAGGTCACCAGTCATTGCTGGGGTGCCACCTCTGTCTCTCTCTCTCTCTCTCGATTTTGACACGGCACGCTCACCCCCAGGGCCAGATCCTTTCATACGAACACCGCTTCGCTGGATACGTTTTTGCGATATTAACCACGCGGTGGGGGTAATAATGGACTCTCCACTTGGCGGGGTGTGAAAAGTACAACATGCTTTAATGAAGATTAGGCCGCGTTACGTATGCGTGGGGCTTCGGTGAACATCTGTTGACGTCTGTTGCTGTGCTTCACGCTGCTTTTATGAGCTGGTGCTCAGCGCATTTCTGGGCACTAAGCTCGGGACTTGTTTGCTAGTTTAAGGTCAGAGCCGTCCTCATAGTTACATGAATAAATAGATGAAATAAGAACGAAGCACGACCTTCGATGATGTGTGGGTGTGTAACAGCTTTCTGTCTAAAGCCCATTTTAAACCTTAAGATGATGAACAAGCCTCACATTTAGCAACAGTTAGAAAATAGTGCCCATAGTCATCAGTTGAGTAGAAGAGACACAGAGATTACTTTTGCTATAACTGATCATATAAAATTACCATTTGATATTCTGAGTGATGTTGTGAGAAAAAACTGGCGAGTTTAGACCAATAAACTGATCATGCACCCAAATGATATGGTTTCTTGACGCAGGGTGGAAGAAATCGAGCACCTCCACGGTGGAGGGCATCAAGCTTGGCTTTCCACCCTCTGCTTGAAAGCTATCATTTCCAGGGGATACATGGCAGAGGAATGGCATTGATCGGGCCAGATGATAGATGCTAAGTGTCCCGCCATCGACACGAGTATTGACAGCTCTCTGTAAATTCTGCATCTTATTACCCCAAGCTAAACGATATACCTCACGGGCCGGAGGGAGGCAGTCGATGGCGCTCGCAGCATTGTTCCAGCCACCGCTATTGAGCTGCGCGTCAGGCCCGTATGATTAATGCGATCACGGGGAGCATTTCTGTCACTCTGCTGCATAATTAAGCCAAATAAGTGCTGCGAGGAGATAAAACCGTGTCCGTCGCAGACATTTGCAAACGAGGAGGGATACACGCGTTAAACAGCCCAGACAAGGCTGCCTTGTCACTTCACGGCGCGTTCCGGAGGCTCGGCGGTGCCTCCCGACGCGCCACTTCCATTGTGTTCCGTCCCAGCAGGTAAATGTGTTTTTGTGCTGAAAAAGAATGGCGCGGACGGGAAAATCCATTCGTCTCGGTCGCGTGGAATCGAGGCGTTCCACCTCAGAGGCCCTTTACCGTACGGCGAGCGGAGCAGGCGGCCGGGAGAAGTAATCAGATGTGATTTTCCCTCGGGTTTGGTTGCCATCTTAGTTTAACCCCGGCACTGACCACCACACCTCGGTCACGCGAGACCGATCCTGTACGAGTGAAAATAGACCTTCGCTCTGTAATTAGACGCTAGCAAGTCGGAGCGTTTCCAATGGCAACAGTCACCGGTTTTTGGTGTAGGTGCGGGACATGCAATGTAGAGTATAATTTTGAAGAGTTTTGATGGAATATAATGGTCTGCAACGTTAAATGGAAAATACACTTCAACATTTAAAATTTTATGGGTCAAAAAATATTATAAAAGTAATGTGGCACGGGATCGAATATACATTCATTCTGTACCACCATATTTGTCCGAACATACTCTTCAATTCTGTGGTTTTTAGATGGACTATGTTCCGATCGAATCTCACATGGACAATACTCATCAATTTTAGATGGACTATCCCCTTACCGACTCGCAATACTGGGAGTTTTAGATATATGATGGCCTGGATGGGATGTAGTGTTCAATACTGCAGTTTAGATGGAAACGTGTCCATCTTTTCATCTTAACGTACATACACTTTGTGTGAAGATGTTGTTTTGTTTCGTGGCATCTCATCTGTTCGGTATAACGTGATACGGGACCTTTGGCGTGTCTCGTCGTTCTTCAGGACAGGGCCAGGAAGGTCTCCTGCCAGCGCTACCTGTCATGGGCGTTCACGTCCGTCTTGTCTTCCCTGTTTTCTACCTGCCACTGCTGGTTAGTCTGGCTTGGAGTGTCCTTTGACTGACCACGACCGACGGCAGGTGGAGTTCGTGAAACGGCTGTACAACCGGGGGAGGGTTTGGTTCACGACGAATAGACGCTTATTAATGAAAGTGACCAATTACACAATAAATACAGTAATATTCAATCAACATTCACTGGGCGTTAGTCATTTTAAAATCCCCAAGCCGCCAGCGCTTCATGAAGATAAAGAGGACGTCTTGACGGTTCGTGATTGGTTGCTTTTTAGCACAGAGCTGTATGACCTATTCTTGACATGCAGACATCAGATCCAACACGTGAAACCGCATGGCCCTGGAACGCGATGCTAATGCATTCGGCTGCTGGTGTCCTGTGTTATTTCCGGCCTGCAAATAGAAGTCGCCGCTGGTTGTTTGTTGTCAAAGCCAGACATCTCTCATCTGCGTGACGGCGGAAGCAGTTAGAATTTCAGGTGACAAATAAACTCCCGAGACTTCCTGCTCAAGACTCCCCAGCGATGTCTGGACATGATGTCAGACGGCTACCAGGTTTTTCTGAGCGGGGAGTCAATAGCGTGGTCAATACCAATAGTGACAAGTCTTCCAGTCTAGACCACTCAAGATCTCCTTCCCGCTTGTATGGCTGAAGCCATTAGCCTGGATGAATTGGACACAAACAAATCAATAGGAGATTAGAGATCTTGATGATCCATCATTTTGCTTTGTTTCCAGCATGGCTGTGAGCAAAAGAACAGCCTTTTTCAACAAAAGAATGGATCTGAAATGCCGCTGTAAGACTGTGAGACATTGTGCACTACAAACGTTCAAATACCTACCAATATGCACAAATCAGATAAACGCTATATGACGTATAATCTTAATTCACTTATAAAGTTTATTTCATTAAATAAAAATTATCATTGTAACTTGATGTACTTAAATGTCAAAACCGTCCCAGTTTTTTCATCTATTAAAGAACAACTTTGCACAGATTTCACTTTTTTATGTTTAACTCTGTTGGTTCAACTGCATATGTTCCCACGATCCATGAATGATCTATTTACAGCCCAGATATATAAACACATGAAAAATATACGAGGAACACTTTAGATTAAACATCTGAAGAAGGTTTTGGAAAGCCAGTAATTTCCGCGACTTCAAGTGAGCATTATTGCATCTTAATCCCGCCCAATGCAACGCTGGCCGCATGGATGTTAAATAATGTTCCTCTGTCACCTCTCCGCTCGGCCTCAATTTGTTTTACAGTAATATACAATTTAACCTTCAAAGCTGCATTAGCAGGTTCATAACATTCGGAGCAGGAGTCATTTTTCTTGCAAATAGAGTTACAATGTGACCCAATTTATCTCCGTTTCTAGTAATGCGCAGCATTAATCTGGCCGCTACTCACGTCCCATTATTACAACAGGCCAATAATTCACACCTTTTGTTTAGACTTGTACCTGGAGAAAAAAATATGAATCCAATTCAGCCGTTCCCACAAGCGCCTTTAGCTGGAACGCGGGGAAGGCTGGTTGTGATTTAATGCCCAGGAAACGTCGCCGTTACGGAGAGTGAAACGCTCTGCCGGGAATATGGCTGCCAGTGGAAAGGCTCAGCACTTTCCGCTCATGCTTGTCGCGTTAAGCGCGACCCCGTCCCCTGGAAGGTGGAGGATATAGGAATAAAACCAAACAGAAATAAAGGAACCCCTGGAGTAAACCATGTGGATATCCCTTCCATGCAGATGCTGACCCTGACCTTCTGACAGATGTTACGCGGGAAGCTTTTTTTAAAAAGAAAATTTAAGATGTCTCTAGACATCTAGACAATAACGTCCTGCTGGCAAAAATGTATTTTAATTTGTTTGGAGGACAAAGAGGTGTGTTCATCGTATGAATAATTTTTATGGCCCAGATACGATGTGACGCGGGAGTGTTTACCCTGCCCCGTTTTCAGATCATTGGCCAGTCCATCAGGGCTGCTGTGACTGTGTTACATATTTAATGACCTGCAGAATACATTTTTTCTTCAACAAGAAACTAGCTCGGAAATGAAATGCATAACAGGGAATTTGCTAAATGGGAAAAAAGCAACATTTACACCACTGACCTACACAATGACAGAATGTAATGGCCGCATTTTCAATGTCACCGTTGTGTGTCGTACATGGCTTCTGATGACGGAAACATGTATATTGACAGTGGACTGTTTTCCCTCAGGTCCTTTCCACTGAACGAGGTGGAGGTGGCAGTAGATTCTACAAAGCACTGCCTTACCACCCATAGGATCAGAGAAGGAACCTCTACACCTTTTAAAACATGAGTATTTTGCAGTTTGCAATAAGAAAATAACACTCAATGCAACTGATATTAGTAATAGGTGTCTAATATGTAGCATCATTTTACTGTATTTAACTGTTGTTTTATATCTTGTCTGAAGAAATGTGACAGCATCAAGCTTCAAATTTGGGGTCCCATGCATCCCAGTAACGCTGGAGTGCATGAAGAAGCCTTCAACGTGGTCCTTCTCCTCGTTCCAAACATAAATTAGCGGCCCCTAAATAATTCACTGAACCCTAATTCTCTTTGATTAGTGGCGAGTCGGGTGACGGCGACCCATTGAAATTGGTCATCAGCATAAATAACGAGCGAATGGACTGATAAAACGCGAACGCGCCGGCCGTCATAAATCAAACGGAATCCACTCGCGGTGGAAGTCGCTGGAATTAGAAGTCCGCGCTCCTATTAATTACGTTGCCGTCTGAGGGCGACACCGTGATAAATCGGCCTGTTCAGTGGCCGGGTCCTCGGAGTCGGCCTGCCTGCAAATGGCTTTGTGTGCGCCGGCTGCTAATTGTTTCTTGAGCAGGCCCACCTTTTGGAAGGTTTGAAAGGTGTGTGTGTGTGTGTGTGTGTGTGTGTGTGTTTGCCGATGTCTGATTTTAATTGACATTTGCTAAAGGCCACTGTCTCTTCTCGTTTTCGTAAGTGTTTTAAAGAGCAAGACGACTAACGGGAATAGTGATCACAAACTGTATGGCAAAAACCCCCTCTGTAAAGCAGCATTTCTAGTAGTTTAAGGCACGTCTGTCCATCTCATGTCCATCCCTTTCTCCTCCATTTCCCTCCGTTCTCTACTCTCCTAATGCCCCTTGTACACAAACATGGCCACGCCTACTACCAACACCAGCATGCAGGTTGTCAGGCGCTTTAACCCAAGCGATCTCTGATCTGTGAAATAGAGTGTGTGACTGTAATGGTGTTGTGCTGTGTGACACTGGCTAATTGCAGGCTGAGTCCCCCTGCAGCGACAGATGGTTAAGTGTTGGACAGGGACATGGAAAAGTGACACTTGTGACTTTGCTGTTTGACCACAAGTCTACCACCAACTTATTAATGACTGGTAGTCTAATAATAATAATTACATCAGAAGAGAGCAGATCAAGTACATGTAGAAGAGTCTAAAAGGCTTTCTTTAAAGTGAAGTGTATTTAACTGTCAAGTTTCATAGAATAAGACTAAATTAACTAGAATAAGACTGTCTAAAACAGTTGCGTTCTTAAAATTGATCCTTTCCCACCCACAGTCTGAAATGTACTATTCTAAGTAATGCTAAAAATGACACCACAGTTATATAAAAATGTGTCCTTTGGGTGACACCGGAATCAGCGATATGTTTGCCTGGCTTTCCGTGGAGAGAGTAATTGTGACATTGCAGCAGTTCCAAGGTGACTGACCTGGGCACCAATAACTCTCTCTCTCTACTGCTCCAGCACCAGCACCCCCAGCCCACCCGCGCCTTTCCCAGCGTGTAAATAACCCCCCGCTTGTCTAATGGACTCACATCAGGGCCCATCGCGTTTCACAGCGGTGTCTTTATCTCCTGAAACAAGCACCAGTGGGGGTGTTAACCCACGTCTGACACCCAGACCACCACTTGCATGCACAGCCCCCTTTATGTGCTGGTGGCAAGTAAACATCAGCTTTTTGCTGTTCATTCTTGGGGTATTAAGTGCAGAATTAAGCAAAATGAAGATGCACAGGATGCTTCATTCCTCCCTGCATTCAGTGCAGTCTGCGGAATATTAGTGACTCGGTTAAACATGCAAAAAATGGGGAGTCTGGTGGTAATTACGAATAAGTCGTAAATAGCAAGGAATGTTTTAATTCAGTTGTGACAATCTGTATCAAATTAAAATTTTTGGTGTCACATACATAGTCATACACGGTATATGCAGTGAAATGCTTTAGCAACTGCCACAGACCACAGCATTACAAATATTGCAGGTATACAATATATTTATGTGGTACCAAATCTGTGTAGCTCTTGTTATGATTTTTTGTCTGGATTTGTTTGGTTGTTATTCCGTAACTTTATACATGCTAAATGTATAAAGTTTTTGTTGTTTGCTGTGCTGTAACATCATGTATGCTATATGTGTTTTTGCATGCTACGTATTTTTTTGGTATTGTTGTTAGTATTTATGCAAACATGGTTTTATTTGATTTTGCATTACAACTTTGTAAATACTAGATAGTTTATTTGGTTATATAATATTGCTGTATTGTAAATGTATCCATGCTATTTGGATAAGATTGTTGTTTTGTTATATTGTTGTATTGTAATGTCTAGAGTTGTTCATTTGTTTAACACCCTGATTCATAGCCATTAGCAGTACATTGACTGTGGCTGAAGTCAACAGTGGTCTGGAATGTAGCATCTGGGTGGGAGATAACCATATGTTCACATTTTACTGTTGTTTCACCAATAATAATCCATCTGACGTGGGCGTGGCGGGGAGATGATAGCATGATGAGGACAATTAGTCGAGGATGGGCCACCTGCTTCCAACAACACATGTCTTACTTTCATTTGGTTGGATTTGTAATTGGTAACGTGTGTGTTGATGTCTCCGTACATATTTACTCCATCTGCTTGTAAAATTCTGACCTGACTTCTGGTCTAGAAAACAGTCTGAAGAGGGGATCAGTTGGATCATGAAGGAGGTCAGAATTGTTGTACTCCTGAGGTCATGGCAAATGTCGCTGCTGGAGATATTATTCCCCAGAGTAGCTCTCGGTCCTACAGATGTTCCCCTCGCTGTTCGTCATCAGTTCACATGCCAGGGTTCTAATTAGCGCTCCTCCTGGCTGGGGACAGCCGCTACATCAGTCCTCACCTCCATAACTGTCATCTTCGTGACAATGGAGGCTCTGGGTCGAGTCAGTGATATCGATGACAGGTCTGTGGATCTTTCTGCTTTTTGCATAGCCTGAAAAGCCAGACATAATGCAATAATAGCGAAATGTACATTTTGGGCTGTTAACAAGTGAAACAGTGTGAACGGAAATGACATATAGTAGCAAATTATAAAATTAGACCTTCAGCATAATCACTGTGTATTTCTGTTTGAATAAAGTATTATGTTCAATTTATGAACTATTATCTCCTCAAACACATTATGTGCAGTTTCCATTTTTGAGCAAAAGCTCTAAACTAATGGATGTCTTGACAGTACGAATCATTGTGCCAGTAGGATGGTGAGGGGCGAAGAAAGGAAGGCTGGCGCTCCAGGAGACGTACAGGACCTGACAGCGTTCTGCCAGAGACGAATGGCTGCCCACAGTCACATGACACACAAGGTGGGAAGATAGACTTATACAAGCATTAAGAAGGAAGGTGAAGAAAACAGGAAGAACAGGAACCACTTTAGCACCCAGAGTATGTCTTCATATGTTCACTTTTTAACTTTTTTTTTATTTCATTTTATCCATAATGCATTACTTTGCAGATGTGCGTGTGTATAATTCATAATTTAAGCTCTTTGCAAAGCTGAGTTGATTGCAGAGACTGTACAGTTGCTGTTCGGTTCAGTTTCTGACCTACTGTGCTGAAGAACTGAGCGTCTGGAGGACAAGACACTTAATAGATAGAGCGTCGCGCAGGCCTCATTTGGAAAGGAAAGGTTGTGAGTGCTGCCAATACAGCAGAGCGTAGGCGAGCGCCATCGATCCACTGGGCCGAATGACAGTGGAGAATTCAGTAATAATCATGACAAACGAGATGACGCCTTGCAGGGGTGAAAATTATCAATAAGCAGGGGCCCAAAAAGAAATGCCAAGGTCAAAGACAAAAGGTTTGTCTTATTAGGACGATGCCAAATGAAACCTTGGCGGCCGGGGAGGACAGGGTTGGGGAAGAACGTTATTAATTAAACACTTTGTCTTCTGGGTGCATCCTCACTTTACGGATCCTCACTTTGGCTGATCTGAATGGCAAGAGTAAGGTGAAAAAAAAACTGAGTCTGGATAAACTTAATGTAAAAATAATGTATATGACAATTTTAACAAAATGGAATTTTAGTAGTAACTCGTTTTTGTTTGTTTTTCCTACTTTTATATAATTTCATCTTTTTTTGCATCCCAACTGTAATGTACTTATTTTTTATGCTGACCCTCATTGGGGGTCAGCGGTGGCCTAGCGGTTAAGGAAGTGGCCCCGTAATCAGAAGGTTGCCGGTTCGGTTGCCGGTTGATGGGTTAAATGCAGATGACAAATTTCACTGTGTGCACCGTGTGCTGTGCTGCAGTGTATCACATGTGACAATCACTTCACTTTAATTGATCCCCGGCGCTCGCCCTGAGGGGAAGAAGCGGAGAATGACCTCACAGGGTCCCACGTCCATGTAGGTTAATACACGTTGAAAATGCGAGCAGAATTCAGAGCTGACCTCAGATGCTCATCAAAGAGGAGGCCAGTTGCCCACCAAAGTCAGGAGGCGCTTTCTAATCTCTAAAACGTTTCCATGGTCCCTTGTCCTCGGTGCGTCGGGTTTGTGTGCCTCGCTCTGATTGATCCGCCACTCTGGCCTGTCTAGCTGGTCTTGTGAGAGGCCTGTGAGAAATGCCACGTGGCTGCAGGTATGTACCTTTCACTGGAGGTGCGCCTCATGGCGTCCCCGTCCCAAAGTGGCACATGGGTACTAACGGCCTGCAGGGTATTAATCCTACAGGAGTGAAGTGGAGACAATTAAAGCTGCTTGAAGGGTGTATCAGGTCTGTTGCCTCCAGAGTACTGATCTCAGATCAGTTTGGAGGAAAACCTCATCCTCGGTCCCGGGACTGGGCCGTGCTGATCTACTGTGCGTTATCTTCGTCTGTGGCAGCAACGTGATGCGAAGTAAATCAAGGCGGCGGTGAGCGGCGCGCGGGCCGAGGAAATAACATGGCAGCCCCCTGCCGAATGTCAGCCGGGAGAGTAATTACGACTCGGCCATGATGGCATATCTGGCGCGGAGGTGGGAATTTCTGCAAGTGCACTTCATCTTATCCTGCTGCCAGGGACTGCGCCCGTAGCAAATATTGAACTCGTTTGCTGGTAAAATACGGCGGTGAAGGAAGCACAGAAGTAGAGATACCCAAGGTTAAATATCACCCCAGTATGTCCACTTCAGTAAAAGAATTTTATATATATATATCTTTTGATAGAAAGCGATTTGAAAAAATCCATCATGTAGAACTATTTGGCTATAAAATAACAGGCATATTATTTGGATCAAGATATATTTGTAACGTAGTTATAACTGCATATGTGTATTTAAAAAAGCAGATTTCCCATAATGCAGTGGAGTAATTTCAGTATAGATACATCTACGGAGGTACAGAAAAGTCTCCACAGCTCTGTTCTCTTATTGAGCAAATATTGTTCTCCATCCGTAGATGTTTGCTTGCAGGAGATCATCCATTAGCTTACAGAGTTGGGAGAGACCGACGCCCAGTTCGTCTAGACCAGGTCTCAGCAATTTTTAACAACCTTTAAGAGCCTCGTTTCCTCCTGCCTGGTAGCCCCATCATCAACCTTCCTCTCTCACCATACTCAACCCACCCTAACTTCTCTTCTGATGCACTCTGTCACCTACAGCTCTGGTCATATGACATCGCTGGCCTCGCTGTTGTCTTGTATACCCTCCCATTCACCCGCCGGTCACACATCGCCCCTGCCACTCTTCTCCACCCTTCTTCTCTCTTCCACACTTCCCGTTGTTCAGGACCCAAGTATCTGAACTCCTGCTCCTTCACCAGCTCCACTTCCTGTAACATGACCATCCAGCTGTCCTCCCTCTCATTCTCAGTCCTACTGACCTTCATTTCCCACCTCCACCCTTCTCTGGCGGCAGAACACAATATCATCAGCAAACACCAACAAATCCTTTTTACCCAGTACTGTATGAGAACTGTGTTCTAAATGTGTCCTATAGGCCACACCCCCAAGACTGTGATGTCACCAGAAAGCCAGGGCTGTCCTGCTGACAGTCCGGACTGTATTCATGGTGCTCGATTGAAAGATCTCAGGCTAACGTTACAAGAGGAATATGTGAGATTGGGCTCGTCCGAGCGCGGCGTTATCTCACATCTTGTAGCGCGTCCTGCATACTTCCTTCGCTGGGGTCGCAGATAGCGGCCAGGAGGGAGTTCAGTTCCTGTTTTTCTGGGCCCATCTGTAAGGAGGCAGGAAAAAAAGCTGCCCAAGGTAAAACGATGACTGCGGCCTGGCAGGAGATTAAACAGCCGCTCCGCTCGGGCCATTAATAATTCCCGTCTTTTGGAAGCGCCCCATACATGCTGAAGCCGTTGTATTTAATCTCCCCTGATGGGGGACTGGGGAAAAAAATAAGGTCAAGAGGGAGAGGCACTGAATGATAGGCCTGCGTTTTCCCAGGGACGCCATTTTTCTGTCAGAGCTTTTGGCCCGAGCGGTGATTTCATTTCCGTCGGCAAGAGGGTTTTTTCCTACGTGGTCTGGACTGACGTCTGACAGCCAGATAAACGTTAACTGCGGCGTAAATATGAGGCTTTTTATTGTCGAATGGTTTTTAATGAGCCTGTAGGCACGATTGACAGCTCTCACACACCCTACTTCCTCATTCTGGACAATCCCAACAAAAAATCCATCACACGCCCAGGTACGTTTTAATAGTTGTTTTCCGGGCTCTTCTGATTCAACCTCCAGACTCACTATCAGACCCTTCACGAGCTGAGACGAATGCGCGTCAGATCAGCGTTTGGCACTCCAGGACTTTTTAAAAGTCTTTCTCTCTTCCTGCCCCATATATCATCCTTTTTTTCCATTTCGCAGAAGAAAGGGGTGAGCGCCGAAGGCCGTGAGATAAAAGCAGGCCGGGAGGAAAAGCATGGCCGCTCCCCGGGGTGGTTTGGTTTAAACATTACATTAGACAACCAGGATGAATGGATGTGTGGCCAGTCCGGTCGGAGATAAGGGAAAACTGCCAGGAAACTCCGCTGTGGGGTTTAGGGAATGATCTCCTGTATAATGGCCAGTCCTGGGGTCGCGGAGCATCCGCTGGCCTCCGTGGCCCTCCTGCGTGTTAAATAACGCTCACAGGAGCCCGTCCACAATCCGCCGTTCCTGCTGTATTACGACCAGATCGAGGGCCTTGTGTGGTGCAGAGGGGCTTATGTGTAAGATATGTACTGCGTGTGTTGGGATTTTAAGGTACATCTTTTGATTTTGTCAGTGTTTTCGTAATGTTTTCGGGAAAAAAATGTGACAAAATTGCAAAGAAAAAAATGGCACAACTTTTAAAAGCAAGATATTGCACAAGGTGTGAACAATCTACATGTCAAAATCTTCTTCTTCATGCCATTTTACTGCTGTCAGATCAGAAACCCTGGACTGTATGTATTTGTAACGCCGATGAAAATGAAAGTTACACGTGGAGAACGTTGGTTGAAATGTTCCGTTATTTTGTGCGTAAAAAAGCAGCATTTATACGGAACACACACTTAAATAAATGTCTCTTTAAGTCATTTGAAATCAATTGGGTGGTAGTAGCCTAGCGAATAACGCATGAACGCTATGAACCAGAAGACGCAGGTCCCCACTTACTACCATCGTGTCCCTGAGTGTCTCCAGGGGGACTGGTAAATACCGTAAATGTTAATGTTTGTAGTTTGCCCGTGTCCGTGGTACAGAGGCATATAGATATCATGTCAGAACTAAATGTAATACATTTCTCAGGAATTCATCCAACGCAATATTTCCACATGCACGGCATCAGTGAAATTTGAACATTATTGATGTTCATCGCTTCAAATCAGTTGACCATTCAAAGTATACAGAAATCGCAATATTTTTGAAGAATTGGAATTTGTGTGTAATATTAAACTGTGTGTAATGTAAAATTGTAATTGATTGTGATTTATTTCAGAATATTTTTTTTACATATTATCATAAGAAGTTCTCCCATCGATCCTTTGATCTGAAAGGCCTTGGGCTTAATCTTGACCTGGGTTCCAGGTTCTGCCCACTTTAGATAAATTATTACTAATGATTACTTCTCTTTTCTCGATCCCTCACCATCCACTCCCACGTGGACGGTAAACCTCTTCTGGAGGGCATCACGTGGCATCGCTGACCCTCGTGGATTTCCCTGCTTGGCCCGTACTTGGCCAGCCCCTTAAAAGCCCCTCCTGATAGTCACCTCACATCATCATACACAACTGGACCGTAATAACCTCCATATGCCGTATTTCCAGGACGAATCTCGTTGGACATCACAGCGCTGAGCGGAGGAGGATGGGTTCTTCTCGCTGAGCCGGGGTTCCTCTCAGGTCTTCTTCTGTTTTTCATGCCACCGTGGCCTCTGGCCTTCAGCGCTGTTCTGCTGCTGGGCGCTTTGTGACGATGTACTTTGTAAAAAACGCAGTATGAACACATTTGACTCGATTCGAATGTGGCATCAGATGGCAGACGACGGCGTCACATTTCACAGGTCGCTTCCTCCCCGCGGGGGTCGTGTGAAGATTTATGGTGGAGGAACGTGGCCGTCCGCCACACTGCCCTTGATCCTGCGAGGCAGCAGGCCTTGGGCGTTTTTACGGTGACAGATTTCGGTCCTCGCCCCCACCGCGGGACTCTGTCCAGCTAAGTATCATTAATGCGGGGCGCCTTTAAGACGTCCCGGCCGCGCGGCGGAGCATCGCAGATTAGGTCAGGTCCCTAGCAGACATGATGGATGGCCGGCGGGATGGGTGTCGGCCCGACCGTGCGGTCAAATCTTTTCGCTGTCGCCAACAGGTCCTCGAGGGGCGGGGCATCTGATGAATGAAGGCGGAGAGCGTCAGAAACTTCCGTCCTTCAGTATCCTCCAAAGCCACCGTCGGTGGTGATAATGAGGAAATTTTATTAAAAGGAAAGATAAGCAGAGGATGAAGGAGCACGGCCGCTGTAAACAGGAACAGAAGCTCGTCGGCCTGCTGGGCAAAGTTGAGGAAAAAACAAGAGAAAAACAAGCCCCAAGGGGCTTATGGGAAAGGCGTTCTGATGTATGAGCAGCTTCCATCTGTTCCATATTTGCATTGTCCATTATGCACCATTGTCCATTTTTTTTAAATCTATTATTATATCTATTAACTATTTTAAAAATGACCACAATGACTTCTTCGATTTAGAATTTCTCAGATCACCCCAAGTCAGATTCTCTCACTTCACATCTGTCAATATCCATCAGGTTCATTTTGTTGATTTGTTTTTTTAGTTTGCACATGTAGTAAGTGAGACTTCAGCCTTTGTCTACACTACTGCCAGAACCCACTATTAATTTAATATCTTAATGACTTGACAAGTCTTGTGGTTCTTCAACAAGTTTCCTAACCTTTGGTTCCATCAGCTATTCTACATAAAGTTTCTGTCAAAACACACGGTGAAACGTGTCCTCTGTATTTATCCCATCACCCTTGGTGAGCAGTGGGCACCATGACAGGCGCCCGGGGAGCAGCGTGTGGGGACGGTGCTTTGCTCAGTGGCACCTTGGCAGGTAGGGATTCGAACCGGCGACCTTCTGATTACGGGGCCGCTTCCTTAACCGCTAGGTCACCAACTGATTTGTAAGGAGTACAGCCTAAAAAGGAAGGGATTCTTAGAATTTATGCTATGATATGGCATCAAATCCCTACACCATCACGTTTTAGGCCGATATTACTAAAATTGTTCCGGCGAAATTGCAAAAATTTCATTCTTCTGGGTCACCGGAAGGAAGATTTTACAGCAAAGCGCACAGACTCCGGCTGAGGCAGGGAGTCGGGTCCGCGGCGCCAGCTGCCTTTAATTCCCCCTCCCGCCCTCCTCCTCTCCACCCTGACCTTGCTCTCGCCGTGGCCCATCTATCTTGGGCTGCTTAGCCATTTTGCCGGATTCACACGGCGCAGATTAAGACTATTCATCATCACAATCATCCCCAATTCATCACCCCCCTCCAATGAATGTTGTGACATTCAGTTAATTTTCTGCTGATGATTTATCAAATTATAATTACCATGCGCTGAAGGACTCATTTATTATGTTGATACACGATAATGATGCCAGAGTGGATTGAATTTTAAGTAAGTTCGCTGCGATTGTAACGTATGGCTTACGGTGAGTAATGTTACGCGATTCGGAGTTTTACAGCCCGGCACCTCGCGGGACTCCCTCCCTTCATGTGCTAATAATCAATGGAGAAAGTCGGCCTCTTAATTCCATTTTTTGTGCCCGTGCAAATTATTGTTGCAGCGGTCGCGGAGCATGGCGTCCAATTAAATTCCGCGCTTGCTGTCGCGTTTGTAACGAGAAACGAATTTATGCCACAGAACAGCGGCCCAATATAACCGGCGATCATTCCATTTCATTATTATTATAATTACGTAAATAGTAAATACGCCGCGTTAGCTGTGAGCCTCTCAAAGGCCAATTACAACCTGCTCTGATTGAATTATTAATATTAACGGCTTCCATTCCGGCGATAAAGGTCCAGCCGTTGGGACGGAGTTGATAAGTGTTGACTTCTGCTGTTTATATGTAATTAGGACGTAGTAAATTAAAACTCCGAGGCTGGGCCCAGATTCTTGGCCTGTGGTGTCTGTGGGCTTCCGTGTTTTTTTGATGGCTGCTAAAATGCACGAATATAAAAGAGACACCCGACACCTCTTACCTCCCAGACGGCTGCAAATGGACATGTTGACGTCTGGCTTTTTCCTACCTAATGGGCTGCCCCTCGCGGGACAATTTTAACTGTCCTCCTGTACGCCGCGCTCTCCGCTTGGCAGGCTAAAAGCTCAAATTGAGCCATTTTTATTTCACTTTAAGTCAAACCTCTGCCCATTACGGGTGAATTTTATTATTTCTTTTTTCGTATTCCTCTCGCGTCCACCTGACCCACGCGCTTCTGTCGCCCCCGGGACGCCGTGCGTTGGTCCTGTGGGCGGAGTCGGTCCTTCTGAAGTGTGCGCCTCGGTGTGGGGTTTCCAAGGTCGGGGCCTGGTAATTGACGTTCCTTTATTCGTCCGTTTCCCGCGCCCCCCCCCACACTGCGGCCTTTGTTTGGAGGAGGCGTTTGAAGATTTACGGTGGGCTCTGCCAGTTGGGAGTCTCAGAGCAGATGACACATAATGACTCTCAGACAAAAGGCCATTTTCCTCAAACAAGGCGACGGCGGAAGAAGAAAAACTTCTCCTTGCATGACAATCAGGGCCGATTCGCGGCGGCGGAGTCCCTCAGCGAGTGCCTCTCTTTACAAATGTACTCCGCAACTGTAGTGCAGTCGCTTTTTCTTATTCCACTCCCGGGTCCCACGAGGGGGACAGAACATCATTAAGCAGAATGATTAGTGGTCTGGTCACTTCTTGCACTGTGTTCCATGTACGAAATGCAGCTGTCCCATTCACAGGTCAACGTATCAGAACGCTTGAATGCGTAAGAAACGACCACATGGAAGTTAAGTCACGTGTTGTGGACCTAATGCACACTTTTTTATTTCAGTACAATTATTTTTAAAAAATTACAAAAATTATAATAATTCATTTTCCCAGCATATAGGCGCATGTGCAAAATGATGATGTGCCCTGATTATGAATATATTGCAATGTTACTGTCTTCTGTATGAAGCCAGTTTCTGTCATTATGATGAAAGAAAATGCTTTAACCAGAAAATGCCTATGAACCAGAAGACCCAGGTTCAAACCCCACTTACTACCATTGTATCCCTGAGAAGGACACTTAACCCTGAGTGTCTCCAGGGGGGACTGTCCCTGTAACTACTGACTGTAAGTTGCTCTGGATAAGGGCGTCTGGTAAATGCTATAAATGTAATTGTAAAAATGTTGGGGTTTTTTTTGTATACCATGTCACGTTATAGAAGAGCTGCATCTTTTATCTACGTATCTATAGCTGCAGACCTGCATCCACACATGACCATAAAACGCTGTGAAGGCTCGTGAAATCGCATCTGAGTTTCTTTGCATTCTTCCTGTAATTTAGACTGATGATATTGAGATCCTGGTGAGTTGCTTAGTGAATCTGTGTGAAGATCCATCGTTACCAGGGAACGTCGAGGCGGAAGGTAAATGCAAGGAGCCAGGACGAGTGACCTGTTGGTGGAAGGCGGCGCTTTTACTCACTTCAGACCACCTGTGGTTTCCCGCCGTAACCAAGGCGGAAAGCGATGGCGTCAGCAGTAGCGCCCGGCCGCGCGATTCGACGAGCGCTCCCTCGAGTGACGTTTCAACTTCTATTGCCGGTGAAATTGCCGCAGTCCGTCAGAGGAGCACTTATGCGGCGAGCTGACAGAGGCGGCCGTCTAGAACAGCTCACCTCCGAGCGCATTACATGCTACGTGCAGCTGGAATTCCAGCGCGTACGTCCACACCTCCAACCCGAGGTGCAGATAAACAGGCGGGGTGTTCCGACACGGAGAGATAATTGCGGGGTAGCATCTCGGCCTGCACGGGCCACGGCACTTAAAGAAGCCTTTGAAGTGGCAATCTTCTCCCGGTCTCGGATCATTACGCAGTAAAGAACACTTCACTCGGAACTGAAGCGAGGCGGGGAAATGACGGCTAATGATGTTGACAGCGATTCACTTCCGCGGAAGAACGCGAGGATCTGACTTGACTTGCCTGGCCCTAATGAGGCCCGCCGTTCCTTTAAGATAACGGAACAGCGGAGGCTGAGCGATCGTTCCCCCTGTATCAATACTGTCAGGAGTCCTTAACTCAGCCTGCATGATAGCAATCATGCACACCCACTTAGCCCAAATGCCAATCATGTCATGGTCGGGCCTCCCGAGATTGGACTGGAGCTGAAGATCAGTTCTAAGTCGTACTGTACAGGCACAAAGACAAAGCACATTTTATTCACGTGCATTTCTGGTTCATTCGAAACGAATATCGGCGCCATGCAGACTTTCAACCATGGTCCATAATGAAGCTGAATTAATACAATTAATGGCTGTGTTTTTTTTCTACCCTCCATCACGTCCTGAAAGTGGCTGAGATGATTTTTTTTTAAATGTTATAAATATTTATTTGACGTTGTGGTGGAAATGACCATATGATACATTAGGCTGCTGGTCACAGTTTTAGATTTAGATAAGACATGAAACCGGCTCAGCTGTTCGTACAGAAGAGGACATTTGAGCTGTTTGGAAATGACATCTAATAATCGACCTCTTGCCATTTAAGTGAATGGAAGCCACTGCAGTCATGCATTCCCCATTTGAGTCACTATTGCTGAGGCTGCAGAGTATACAAGTTCTCAAAAGATCATCCCAGAATATGTGGTGGAACATACAGAAAGGTCCAAGGGAAATACGTTTGTCCCGATTTCTAACATAAAACACGGGTAAAACGGCAGGACAAGGACAGGACACCGCAAGGATGGATTTATACGAACGTGGATGAAAATGATCAAGGTAATCAGGGAGCAGAAGACGAGGCAAACATGAAACTCAGGTCAGGAGAACATGGGACCGGAATACCAGGAAATGTCTGGAATGTGACTACATTTTTTCCAGGGACACCGGAGTTGAAGGACCACCGACTATGCAACGCAGATAAAAGTGGTATTGGAAGCATTTATGTAACTCACGTGTCAACACTCGCCCGCTTCCTGTCCAGTGAAAACTGATCATCCTGAATCGGAAACTTCCGTTTCTGTTCTGTAGGATTCTGTCCCCTGTAGGTGGGGTCGCATCTGAGGTCACGTTTTACCCGATGACTTCACCTGTAAGCCACCATGCAGCATTTAATCGGCATAATTTTAGGCTTTGGGGCGGGACGCAGGGGTGTGAATGAGTGTCGTGGGACTTGAGAGGATTTGTGCCAGTGGAAGGAAGATCAAAGCCTGAGTAAAAACAAGCTGTTTTGGGGTCCCGGCAGATGATCTCCAGTCAAACTCCGTGTCCTGCTGTTGTCTCTCGGTCAGCTTTCGGGCTCTTTGTTGGTGTGGAACATCCGTGGTCATGAGTGCAGTGAGACAGGGTCCTGACCTCGGCCCTTTTTTCTCTCGGTCCGTGTGCCAGTTATTGAGGAAGCCACCGGAAGTTTCAGTGAGCCATCGGCGGAGCTCACAGACCTGCTGACTCGAGAACATTAACCCAACAGGACCTGGGGCTCTTAATTCCTTTTGGCAACGTTTCATACATGCATTTTTATTATAAAGAAACAGATCAAGTCATTAAACATGCACACTTCAAATAAACAAAATGCACATATCTCATTTTATTCCAGTGTGTTCAAATGGATTATTACTGGGTTGCAGTCATTTGCAGGTTAGGTGATCTGTCCTTGACTTTCCGTGTTATTGGTTGTGTAAATATGAACACTGCAATGCCTGTTTTATGTTTTATGTCTGATAGGTATGCATATTGTGCTGGACCAGCCTGTATGTCAAATATTAAAAATCAATGTAGTCCCCGAGCTAAAAAAGTTTGCCCACCCCTGGTTTAGTGCCTTGATGACACCAAAATAGTGTTAATCGTTTCTGAAATTAATGGCAATGAAATAATCACTAAACTGATCGTTTGGTGTGTCTAACTTCATCCTTTCTGCATCAGCGTGCATTTTATACAAAGCCGGTCTTCTGGTGGTTATACAAACCCAGAAAAGTCCCTGCCCCATCTATCCATGTCTTAACTTGACAGCCGATCTATACAGATGGACACCTTGTCCATTATGCACATATGGGGGCCTTCCCTCCGACAGCTCGGGCAAATTCATCAGGCGTTTACCTCGTTGCCCTCTGAGACGCGAATCAATCAGCTTGTCAAGGCTAAAAATACTACTTTTACCGAGTAAAAGCGCCAAGCTGCGCTAAGAGGAATAAGATGTGAAGATAACAAAGTAAATGTAATCTCCCTTTACATCTCAATGTCAAATATCTCCACTACGAAATTTAAACGTGGCCGTGTAACCGGAGCTCCTTACATGCTCAGTGCAGCAGACAATCAAAATAACACTGACCCCATCATCCCGTCATATATAATATAAACCATATTAACAGTGCATTATCAGTAAAGTTATTGCTTGTAATGGAATGTAATGTGATTGAATGTCGAGCTGATAAATTGTCACGGCTGCCGTCCCCCCTCCCGGCCACCAGGGGGCGCAGAGGCGTACTGGACCACGTCGTCCAGGAAGGACACCACACCCACGGAGGCACGCAGTATAAAAAGGGGGAAAACGAGAACTCATTCCTGACTGACCACGCCCCAATTCCTGACTGACCAGCCGTTCCCTGACTGGCCACGCCCCAAGCCGACCTTCTTCGTCCCCATCGCCTGGAAGTCATCGCGTTTGTCATCGACCCATCGACCCATTCTTCATTCCACAACCAAGATTCCAGCCCGGCCTCTGACACCGTATCCAACCCCGATGACGTCCAGGCCTGCCAACCACAAGCTCTGCCAGCCGCTAGCGCGCCCCACGCCCACACGGGCGATAAGACCATCAAAATCTGATCATCATAAAACATGCCAGCGCAACAAAAAAGTATTTCAAGATGACACAACTATACAACAAGAATTTCGTAGCCGTCCTCATATGTTTAGTGCAGTAGGTAAATTAGCTTCCGATTGGCAGGTAAACGCCACACCTACAAACACTGCAAGCCCCGCCTTCTGACCTGTCTTTGTTCTGAATTCATACAAACGCAAGTTCCTGTTATAGTAAATATAACTTAGTAAATATAGTAAACATAACTAAACAGTCTATTCAATAGTCACTGCGTATCACGGAATGGAAGTTGTTTGTCTTCAATGCTGATCATTTTAATGAATGTCAGGCAAATGAAAGACATTCTGCTGAGAGATTGTTGTGTCCATATTTTCACCTAAAATAACAAAACTAATGATGAAACATTAGAACCATAAAAATGACTGGACTATTACAACTAAAGTTCGTAAGTGAAGCCAGTTCGTCAGTAAAGCCAGGTCGTAAGTGAAGCCAGGTCGTAAGTGAAGCCAGTTCGTAAGTAAAGCCAGGTCGTAAGTGAAGCCAGGTCGTAAGTGAAGCCAGTTCGTAAGTGAAGCCAGGTCGTAAGTGAAGCCAGTTCGTAAGTAAAGCCAGTTTGTAAGTAAAACCAGTTCGTAAGTAAAACCAGTTCGTAAGTGAAGCCAGGTCGTAAGTGAAGCCAGTTCGTAAGTAAAGCCAGTTTGTAAGTAAAACCAGTTCGTAAGTAAAACCAGTTCGTAAGTGAAGCCAGGTCGTAAGTGAAGCCAGGTCGTAAGTGAAGCCAGGTCGTAAGTGAAGCCAGGTCGTAAGTGAAGCCAGTTCGTAAGTAAAGCCAGTTTGTAAGTAAAACCAGTTCGTAAGTAAAGCCAGTTCGTAAGTAAAGCCAGGTCGTAAGTGAAGCCAGGTCGTAAGTGAAGCCAGTTCATAAGTAAAACCAGTTCGTAAGTGAAGCCAGTCCGTAAGTAAAGCCAGTTGTATTTGTTTAACAGAGTTTTTGTTACCCGCAACTAAAGTGGAATTTGAAAAGTTGGACAGTCTTTACTCTGACCTTGTGTGTCTCTACTTTAGCTCGAGTGCATGACTTGTGTAGCGACATGTACAGATGAGCGGAGATTTATTGCGGCAGGACCCTGATGCAATCGCCGGGTCAGAATCTGAGAGCGCCAGAGGCTTTTGTTGAGCAGAAACCCATCCTCTGGTCTGTCACAACAGAAGCGATGGACACTAGAAGATGAGTGGGGGCAGAGAGAGGGGTTCCACAGTCAGACTCGCTCTCACTTCCTGTCACGGGAAGCGGGGGTCACGCCGGGAAGTCCGTGATGGACAGCGACTCGTCCCGAAGTGTGACGGGACGACGCCCGCCTCCCGCTCGCAGCACGCAGAGCAGCGGCAGCGGTGACTGACGTTCACGCCAATAACCCCAAAGTGTTCTCCCGTTGTCAGCAGCAGTTTATCAATCCGCATGTCTGCGTCTGAGCTCGCCTATTGATCCCCCGTCCCTGTCTGCCCATCTCGCCATCATTCGCTGTCACTGTCTCTCGTCATTCTCGTAAAGAGGCTCTGACTGTCTCTCTGTCACCCGATCACCGTGAAGAGTATAGAGAGAGAGAATATCTTCCAAACTAAAAAGCAAGTAGGCATCCATATGACTTCTTATATACGGTTTTCATAATTGTACTAAATTATGCTACAGACGTATAGTATACGGACAGGAATTTAGCCCATACTTCTACTACATAATTCAATCATTTTTAAAATGTACTAATACTTATTATAATAAGTATATAATATATAATTCTTCGGTACAGCAGCATAGTTGCTGCATACGTTAATGAAAGAAGTAAATATACTAGATAGGATTTATTAGAATTTTACTAGAAGCTTGAGGAACCCAGGAAAATACTTGACACCAACTGTAATAACATTGTTATTACAGCCGTATAATATATAAATAATATATTGTGGATCCACACCCACAATAACACAAGACAGCACTATTTTGTAGTTAACGGTAAAAAACGTTCCTTTATGTAGAGCAGAAACGATATAGACGATAAAATTAGTTCTGGGGAAGAACTGAACCAGCTAGCGATCTGTGCGTTGACGCTGAATAATTTTCTTAAGTGTTCTGGTTATATTGATCCTGCTGCAAATTAATATGTAAGCCGAGACCTATTTCCTGATAAGCGGGTTTCAGGACCGGCCCGGCGGTGCTGGGGAACAGTGGAGCAGCGTTGTATTCGACTCCAGCTCTGCTGGCCGCTGTTTATTCGCCGCTAATTTGCATTATGGATGTTGCGCGCGTCCCTTTTCCTGGAGGAAGCATCTTCGCGGTGCCAGTAAACAGGCTTAGTCATTTCTTTTTCGCCTTGTGCTGAGCCCGCGCCTTTTCCTCGCTGTTTTGCTTATTAGCGGACGTGGCCTGGGACTCGTGAGGGGAGAAGCCGCCGCGCTATTACCCCCGTGAGCGAGCGAGGGCCTGTTTCCCGCGTCCCTAATGAGCCGCGGGGCTAATTGCGGCGTGCGGCCCGGGCCCTGCTGGGTAACGCGTGGGTTGCGGCTGCCCGCCGTGAATGGAGGTGCACCATCCGGATGGTAATAAAGCCCTCAGAAGGACATCGTGGAGGACCCGTCACGTCCAGGAGACCACATATTCCAACAGTTGCCCCCTTGGTGCCGATGCTGACGTCCTGCAATTCATTCACGCTTAATAAAACTAGATCTTTCTTTACACATCCTTCTTTATTAGTGTATTGTTCCACTGAACTCTTTTAACATGAAATAATACTAATAAAGCAGAAATCAGTAAATACCTGAAACAATAAAATAAAAGTCTAAAATGCTGTAACTTTTGGAAAAAACGTGGTTGAGTGTCTCTCTCTCTCTCTCTCTCTCTCTCTCGCTCTCTCCCCTGGTTATGAATTTAGCTGATTAAATCACCAGGTGCAAAACTGCATTCGTGACACAAAAACAACAATTAATAAGCATGGACCGTCCTCCGGGTGAGAGGCAGCCTCTTCCTTAACCGGGCAGGTAATAACATTGGGAGCCGGGGGATTTAATGAGCCGCTCTTTTGTTTTCATCTTTCGAGTGCAGGGGCTGGGCTGGATTCAGATAACGCACTTTCCGTAGAGCCAACTGATAACTCGTTACACGAAAAATGAGCCTGGAATTAAAAAAAAAAAAGCTCAGTACAACCTATTTACAGCAAAATTGGTACTGTGAGATGTAAACTACTCATGGTTGCCATGAAGCCAGGTCATAAGTAAAGCCAGTTTGTAAGTAAAGCAGTTCGTAAGTGAAGCCAGTTCGTAAGTGAAGCCAGTTCGTAAGTAAAGCCAGTTCGTAAGTGAAGCCAGGTCGTAAGTAAAGCCAGTTCGTAAGTAAAACCAGTTTGTAAGTAAAACCAGTTCGTAAGTAAAGCCAGTTCGTAAGTAAAGCCAGTCCGTAAGTAAAGCCAGGTCGTAAGTGAAGCCAGTTCGTAAGTGAAACCAGTTCGTAAGTAAAGCCAGTTTGTAAGTAAAACCAGTTTGTAAGTAAAACCAGTTTGTAAGTAAAACCAGTTTGTAAGAAAAGCCAGTCCGTAAGTAAAGCCAGGTCGTAAGTAAAGCCAGTTTGTAAGTAAAACCAGTTTGTAAGTAAAGCCAGTTCGTAAGTGAAGCCAGTTCGTAAGTAAAGCCAGTTCGTAAGTGAAGCCAGTTCGTAAGTAAAGCCAGTTCGTAAGTGAAGCCAGTTCGTAAGTAAAGCCAGGTCGTAAGTGAAGCCAGGTCGTAAGTAAAGCCAGGTCGTAAGTAAAGCCAGGTCGTAAGTGAAGCCAGTTCGTAAGTGAAGCCAGTTTGTAAGTGAAGCCAGGTCATAAGTGAAGCCAGTTCGTAAGTGAAGCCAGTTCGTAAGTGAAGCCAGGTCGTAAGTGAAGCCAGTTCGTAAGTGAAGCCAGGTCGCAAGTGAAGCCAGTTCGTAAGTGAAGCCAGTTCGTAAGTGAATCCAGTTCGTAAGTAAAGCCAGTTCGTAAGTAAAGCCAGTTGTATTTGTTTAACAGAGTTTTTGTTACCCACAACTGGAATGCTTTCTACAGACAAATGAGAAAGATCCTTTTGTGCAGACTAATGAAAAAGGAGGAATGACGATAAAGGGGATAAAAGCAGAATTGACTAGCTGGACCCAGTGTGGCTTTTTTGCTTTGCATTCCCCAAATGTTGCCAGTGTGATGCTGTGCACCCCATTCTTTCCAGCTTATTTAAAAAATATTTCCTCAAAAGTAAAAAAATCTAATCATGCCAAAATGTATTTTGTGCTCCTGAACCAAGGCTGAAATGAAAATGCAACCTGAAAAAATGTAATGCAGATTTCCAAACTGTCTCGGAGCGTCACACGATGATAATGACAGGGATTTCAAAGCGCAGAAATGCTCTTTCCGCCCTCTGTTTCCAGCTCTTCTCCTCCGTGAGGGGAAAAGTATGCTCATGTGCAGCGATGATGGATGACAAGGTAAATTTGTGTCCAGGGACTGAAGGTGAGAAGTGACAGAGGTATTTATCTTGGGAATGGAGGTTAGGGTCAGGTGAGGCCGGGCGCCGGAGAGCGCGAGACGTTGACAAATTTATCCAGCCGCCGCCACCGCCGAGGCCTTTTCTTTGTTTTCAGTCCCAGTAACTCAGTAAGTGACCCTCGTAGCTCATGCGCCAAGAAACGCGCCACGCCGGGCCATGTGTCACCACGGGTGTCTCACTGCCACTTAGTAGTACGCAATACAAACTGAATCTTTAAAAAGCTACGATCAACCTTTTTTATTCTATGTACTGACCTGTTATTAAATGTATGGGCGGGTCATATTGTTCACTAATGCCACACTTGCTAGTTTAGCAATAAGAATGCTTGAATTAAAGCGCTGATTACCGGCTTGTTGGTAGTGGGCGTGGTCATGTTAGTGTACAAGGGGTGTCAGGAGTGTAGAGAAGAAATGGACGAAAAGGTCTGGGTGGGTTAGTTCCTCCTCCAGCATAAAGATAACCAGCAAGCAGTCACTTCTCTCTGTACATTTACTGGTGTAAAGTCTGTAGTGTCCTCTGATCTTCTCTGACGTTATGAGGATTAAAAAAGAAAAGAGCTGCGCCCTCTAGTGGAAGGAATGCTGATCAGACACCATCAGCTTTTCTTATGGTCATATTTCTTTATTATTTCTTTCTGTGCTTCGAACTGCAAAACCATCCTTTGCATGTTCAGGAAATAATTGTAATTGCTTCAAAATGGCACCTTCATTTGAGTCCTCCTCACAGCCAAAGCCATTCAACGCCCAGCAATGGCTGCACCAAAGCTGCACCAAGCTTGGAGTGGACGCCTGCATCTTGTAACGGGTTAATTATGTGTGCGTCCTAGTCATTTGTATTCCGGTGAACCCTCTGCGCCGCCCTGTTTTGACACCATAGGGCTCATTTCCTAGTAAAGCGAACGTATTAGTGATGGATACGCAGCGAAGAGACCATTTGTCCTGCCAAAAAAATAAAAAAAAGTTTTTCACAGGCCTGACAATCACTAACCACTTTGCCACGGGCCATCCATCATATTGTCACTGTTCTAATGTTGTGCAGTAGAGCCGGAGAGGAGATGAAGAAAGAGCGGTGAGCCCCATGCAGCTGCCTCTTTCACCACATGCCAAATTCAACGCTTCCTGTCTAGTCCCCGCCCACTGTCGGTATGTCCTTATTAAAACAGCAACTGTTGTATTGTTTGCATTAATTATTAAAAAAAAAGGTAAAATGGGGCTTCTCCTGTGCACAGCAGTGTTTTAGCATAAGAGCTTCGTCCATTAATTATGCGGCCAGACAATTCAGCCTGACTTGATTTATAAATATATTTCCCATTTGAGCTGTACGGGCCCTTAAGTGCTTTTTTTGTTCCGGGGCCCGCCGGGTTGCGTCACTGCAGTGACAACACCCATCAGGCCCTGACCGAAAGCATCCATGGCTCTGTGATGCAATATTTAAGACGTGCCGCAGAGCCGCGCATCAGCCCCATGACTGGCTGTTGTTTCGGGTTAATGTCTGGTTTGTGGGGCCAGGCCACTCTTCCTCACTCTTCCTCGACCCTGCTGATCCTGTCTGCTGGTTGGCCAACACCAGACACACATGAATGAAATAAGAATAAATAAAACGAGCAATGACGGACGAGGTGTAAAAAACAGGCAAAAAGCAAAGCAGAATAAATCAAATAAAAAAAATAAACCTAAAAACCAATGACATGAAACCTCCTTTTCACATAGTGAATAGTGTAATTTTACATTTATACCTCATTTCTGTACTATATTTGAAATTCAAATATATCATATATATAAAAATAAAAACATGTACATTTTATTAATTTATTTTTGCCTTAATTAATGATGTGCATGTTACCTCAGCTGAAGATTTTTTGATGTTGGGATAATAACAGTATGGCGGCTCTTAGCTGAATCTCGTGTCCCACTGGGACGCAAATCCCTCAGCTTCAGCCCTTATGGCCTAATTGCAATTTAATTTTTTGTTTTTCCCCGACAATTGTGCGCCGCCGCCGCTGCTCGACTAATTGAACTAATTGTTTTTTTTTTTTTTAAACTTGCATAAGTGATGCATTGAGTTTTATTGCCAGAGAAAAACAGCTTGCCTCGATGGCCCGGGTGGAGTCACCGCGACTGGCCAGCTCGTCGCTGTTCAACCATGTTGACAGACACTTTGACGGCCATTACTGTTTACGCGCAGCACAATTGAAATGTCCCCGTGGGACATAGCTACTGTCGATTTGGGCCCGAAAACGTCTCTTTGGCGGCGGCCATCGGAGTGACATTTGCAGCCATCGGTTCCTTCGGAGTGCGGAGATGCCTCTCAATTACAGCGTTGGTCTCGATGACTGCACATTATCGGAGACGCCGCTGCCTTGTTTCCATCGATCCCGAGTCCGTCGGACGCGCTGTCATCCGCTATCGAGCGGCGCAGCTGGAGTTATTCATTTTTATGCCGGGTCAATCCAATTTAATGCGAGCGGGCGACCTCGCGTCACGCCGCCGGGACGACTCCTCGATATCCGCACGCCGCCCTGATTGCTTTCTCTCCCCAGCACTCGCCCTAAATGTCACGTTTGACTTTTAGTCACCGGCACCAGCGGGTGACGGCGTGACGTTTCGGCTTGACGGGGAGGTTTTACGAGCCCGGGTGCACGTTTATGGAGGTTCCCCCACATCGGATCTCCTGAGACGGTCGGCTGGTTGGGGGGGCCACTAATTGGCCAGACATCTTATTACCCGCACGCATTTATAAAGACCACCATGTGCACGGAGAGAAAATTAAAACATGGACCTCATGGTTGTTAATTAAGGGTGTCATTTGGCTAATTGCAAAAGATTTTTCATAGTATTTACTTCCGTTTTACAGTGATGCAGGCGGTGATGCAGTGAATTATAGGAGGGGGTAAAAAATTCATGTCTCCTTCCCTCTCCATGTTCTGTAACAATAAGGTTAATTCAGGTGGAATGAGAACGCTCAGTAATGAGAGTTGACATGGTAACGCTGACAGCATTAATATGAATATTTCAGCCCGTAATCCAGGCTGAGCGTCCCGCTAATCGCCGTCCGCCACTGCAGCATGCGGCTGGACTCGTAGCCGGGCGGGGTTCTTTGTAGACGTTGTGGGTGGTCTCTGTGTTTTATGACAGACTGGGCGCTTGTAGGGTAGCATGTGTTGAAGGCTGGATGACGGTGGAATGATGGTGGGACGATGGCAGGATGGTGGCGGGGGTATAGTGGGATCATGGTGTGATAATGGCAGGGGGATGGCACCATGATGGCAGGGGATGGTGGGATGATGTGATGATGGCGGGATGATAGTGTTATGATGGCACCATGATGGCGGGGTGGTATGATGATGGCAGGAGGATGGTAGGATGAAGATAGGCTGACGGTGGGATGATGGTGTGTTAATGGCAGGGGGAGGGCACTGTGATGGGAGAGGGATGGTGTGATGATGTCGGGATGATGGTGTGATGATGGCAGGGGGATGGCAGGATGATGGTGTTATGATAGCAGGATGATGGCGTGATGGTGTGATGATGGCAGGATGATGGCAGGGGGTTGGTGGCATAATGGTAGGATGATGGTGGAATCATGGTGTGATAATGGCAGGGGGATGGCACCATGATGGCAGGATGATGGCAGGGGATGGTGGGATGACGTGATGATGGCGGGATGATAGTGTTATGATGGCACCATGATGGCGGGGTGGTGTGATGATGGTGGGACGATGGCAGGATGGTGGCGGGGGTATGGTGGGATCATGGTGTGACAATGGCAGGGGGAGGGCACTGTAATGGGAGAGGGATGGTGTGATGAGGTCGGGATGATGGTGTGATGATGGCAGGGGGATGGCAGGATGATGGTGTTATGATAGCAGGATGATGGCGGGATGGTGTGATGATGGCAGGATGATGGCAGGGGGTTGGTGGCATGATGGTGGAATCATGGTGTGATAATGGCAGGGGGATGGCACCATGATGGCAGGGAATGGTGGGATGAAGTGATGATGGCGGGATGATAGTGTTATGATAGCAGGATGATGGCGGGATGGTGTGATGATGGCAGGATGATGGCAGGGGGTTGGTGGGATGAACACAGTATGATGGTGAGATGATGGTGTGATAATGGCAGGGGTGTAAATGAAAGCACTGTATTAAAGCACAGTATTAAAACACTTAAATCATCTGATGATACCTGGCAGAATGAGGCGTGCCACAATAGAGGTTACAAGGATGAACAAGTTTTTAATTTATTAACACCATTAGATTAGTATTGCAGTTACATGTAAATATCGTATGCAAAAAAGGTATCAATGTTACAGAAAAACCCAAAATAAATGGAAGGAGAGAAGGATAGAGGAAGAGAGAGAGAAGCCAGGAGCCAAGCTGCAGAGAGGCAGCTTGGCCCTTGAGAAAACAGGAAGGGCCAGCAAGACGCCCCAGTTCCTGATGGAGAGGAAAAAGAAGGGCCCTGAGTTCACAAGAGACAAATTTTTATACATTTGACCTGGGAAGTTGCCACAGACCAATCAGAATTTCGTGTTTCCACCCTGTCACTCTCGTCATGACACATCAAGCCTTTTTCCGTTAAAGACACCGGCAGGTGTGATAATGGTGTGATGAGTGCGTTAAGGTGGGATGATGGCGTGATGACGCCGTGAAGATGGAGGGGGATGGCAGGATGATGGCGGGATGGTGTGATAATGGTGTGATGAGTGCGTTAAGGTGGGATGATGGCGTGATGACGCCGTGAAGATGGGATGGCATGATGACGTGTGATGATGGAGGGGGATGGCAGGATGATGGCGGGATGGTGTGATAATGGTGTGATGAGTGCGTTAAGGTGGGATGATGGCGTGATGACACCGTGAAGATGGGATGGTATGATGACGTGTGATGATGGAGGGGGATGGCAGGATGATGGCGGTATGGTGTAACGAGTGCATTAAGGCGGGATGACGGCGTGATGACGCTGTGAAGACGGGATGGCATGATGACGGTGTGATGATGGAGGGGGATGGCGGGATGGTGTGATGATGGCGGGGGGATGGCAGGATGATGGCGGGATGGTGTGATAATGGCGGGGGGATGGCAGGATGATGGCGGGATGGTGTGATAATGGTGTGATGAGTGCGTTAAGGCGGGATGATGGTGTGATGACGGCGTGAAGACGAGATGGCATGATGACGGTGTGATAATGGTGAGGGGATGGCAGGATGATGGCGGGATGGTGTGATAATGGCGGGGGGATGGCAGGATGATGGCGGGATGGTGTGATAATGGTGTGATGAGTGCGTTAAGGCGGGATGATGGTGTGATGACGGCGTGAAGACGAGATGGCATGATGACGGTGTGATAATGGCGAGGGGATGGCAGGATGATGGCGGGATGGTGTGATAATGGTGTGATGAGTGCGTTAATGCGGGATGATGGCGTGATGACACCGTGAAGATGGGATGGCATGATGATGATGTGATGATGGAGGGGGATGGCAGGATGATGGCGGGATGGTGTGATAATGATGTGATGAGTGCGTTAAGGCGGGATGATGGCATAATGACGCCATGAAGAAGGGATGATGGAAGGGGATGGCAGGATGATGGCGGGATGGTGTGATAATGGCGAGGGGATGGCAGGATGATGGCGGGATGGTGTGATAATGGTGTGATGAGTGGGTTAAGGCGGGATGATGGCGTGATGACGGCGTGAAGACGAGATGGCATGATAAGGGTGTGATGATGGAGGGGGATGGCAGGATGATGGCGGTATGGTGTGATGAGTGCGGGATGATGGCGTGATGACGCCGTGAAGACGGGATGGCACGATGACGGCGTGATGATGGCAGAACGGCGGCAGGAGCCGTTAAATGCGAATCAGCTGCGGTGTTTTGGCGGTGACACAACAGCTTCGATTCCAGCCCAGCCGGCGCGAGGAGGACGGCTCTGTGCCTGCAGGCCCCACATCAGTTACCTGCTGACAGGCCGAGCATGACGGATGATCAGCCCGGGGCTCCGGAGTCGACTCTGTCAGCCGCTCATAATTTAAACATCTTATCTCTGTCAGAACAAAAGACAGAGCGCCGCGCCTCCATGGAAATGAAAACGGGGGCTTGTTTGGACTGCGGCGCGTGGAGTGAAGCGGGGTGATAAGTCTTCATGCACACACACGACACGTCGACGCATATCAGACATGCCGTCACAATTACATCACATGCACGCACAATAAATTCCACCCGAGCACGTAGTGCAAGAGAAAGCGGGTGAACTATGACAATCGTCTCAAGACACTCAAGTTCCATTTCCCATTGGGACCTGAATTCTGGGACCCCATTATGGGAAGTCCTCTGCCCTCTGAAAACCAGGCTCTTAACAACGTCCGCCATCAGAAGAAGTGGATTAAGCGTTAGCTGGAAATTAGCGTGACCTGCAAAAAAGTCAGTTTAACTAAAACTAACAATAACGTGCCGAAATATATACAGGGTTTCAATCTATTACACCAAAAAATACAGTAACGGCAACAGGAAACGAGTGGTGAAATGCAATCGGAACAAAGTCCAGAGGAGCAGAGCATACAGGTGACTGGATATTTCTGTCCCACAAAGTGGCCGTGAAACGTCGCCGGATGTGAATTACTTTTCTCGTCCGGTCTCCTCAGGACGGCGCCGATGACTAGGGCTTTGGACAGGACGCTAATGGAGGTGATTCTGGTGTCCCTGCTGCAGCCTGAATCCAATCTCAACGTCCTCCACCCGTTTATTACCCAGAAGTAAAAGGTTTGCCAAATTTTCCTCGAAATTTCTTGCTTGACCTGAAAATACTCATTTTCACGCACCGATTTCATTCGTTGAAGTTTATTGTCATTTCAGCTACATACGTGTTAGACGGTACATAGTGAAACGAAATAACGCGGAACCTGGTGTTACGTGTAACATCTGAACGATCAGACAAAGTTACACATGGACATAAAGTGTACGTGTGCGACACCGACAAACTGGTCAACATAAAGTGCAAACAGGCGACACATTTAACAAAAAAACACGGAGACACACAACGAGACAGAAGGGCGCTAAACAGGGGTGAAATGAACAATAAAGGTGCAAAGTGTCACGATCCGGTCCGAAATGGGGGTTACACGGATCACGGATTTTCACCGGAGTTTCATTGTTGTCCTGTGTAATGTTCCCTAATCGTTCTCACCTGTGTTAATTGTATAAAGCTGCCCTGTTCGTTTCTGTCCGCCGTCAGGTCTTTGACGTTATGTTCCATGTTCACCAGTGTCTACGTCTCGGATGTCTCCCCTGTCCTGTGATTCACCATTAAACCCCTGTTCCGTGATGTCAGGTGAAAGCGTCCTTCATTCCACGTCTTCTCGTCACTCTTCGTCCTCCTCTCCGTGCACCCGCCGCGTCATGCCCGCATGGACGTGACACAAAGTAACATTCAAAAGGTCATTTGTTACAAGGGATGTCTCAAATTTTAGGTTTACATTTACAGCATTTACCAGACGTCCTTATCCAGAGCGACTTACAGTCAGTATTTACAGGGACAGTCCCCCCCTGGAGACACTCAGGGTTAAGTGCCTTGCTCAGGGACACAATGGTAGTAAGTGGGATTTGAACCTGGGTCTTCTGGTTCATAAGCGAGTGTGTTACCCACTAGGCTACTACCACCACAAATGAAGTATGTAATGAGGTTTGCTTTGCATTAATATGACAGTAATTTTCTATACGACTATAGGAAATGACCCGGAAACGATCCTCTATGGGCCAACATGCCAACGCGGTTTGCTCCTATACCTAGCTTGATGCTAGAGCTAGCTAGAGAATTCAACCCTAGAAAAGATGAATTAACTCTCCCAACATGAAGACATTTCATGTGGCGCCTAGAAAATGGTTGAAAAGCCCCGAAGTGCAACATTTTGGATTGTTGGTACTTGTGCCGTGCTTGAGGGTCGCCGTCTGGGCTCGGGATTAAGGTTGGTTGATTCCGGTAAGGTGACCCCAGGAAGACACACCTGATGGACAGGGCGGCAGAAGGTCGGTGGAGGACCGGTCAGGAGATTAGGGCCCGGCGAATGCCAGCTGCCGCGTGGCTCAACGCGCACTGTTCCCCGGCACAAAGCCCCTCCCCGCCGCGGCGATGACAGCGGGGCTGGGAGATCTGTCGCGCCGCTGAAGGAGCTGTCTGTCTCGGACAGGTGGAGAGAGCACCTCCTCGATAGCCGCTCGGGCATCCCGGCGTTATCAAAGCGGGGCGCGGGGGGATCTTTCACGTGCAATTACGGCAGAGAACGGCAGCGATGACGTGTGCCATGCAAGAGGGAGCAGAAGATGAAATGGGACCCGAGGGGGAGGTCATGGAAGCTGGTTGGGGAGCAGGCTCGGGAATTCCTGGCTGCTTTTGTAACGATGCCGCACTTTGTCATGGGAGGAGAGAGCGAGGATCTACATACACCGACGGGTACACGAGCAGCACATGTGCAGCGGTGACATACGGAGTCGTGACACACGGAGTCGTCCCTTTAAAGAGATGTCGAGCAGTAATGAAGTCTTCCGTTTGAAATTGGACACCAGAAATTGGATTTCTGGAGAGCCAGACAATCACTATAAATGTTAAAAGAAATATATATAATCAGCTAATAATTGATATTACAAATTAGCATGGACTTCCACATTTTGTGCACTACATACAGGAGTAAAAATATTTGCCATACCGAAGTTGTGTCAAAAATATCAAAGTATTTTGGACGACATAATATCACAATTTCAACCATTAATTGAAAGTGAAGTGATTGTCATTGTGATACACAGCAGCACAGCACACGGTGCACACGGTGAAACGTGTCCTCTGTATTTAACCATCACCCTTGGTGAGCAGTGGGCAGCCATGACAGGCGCCCGGGTAGCAGTGTGTGGGGACGGGACCTTCATCCAGGGGACCTCAGTGGCACCTTGTTGGTTCAGGATTCGAACCGGCAACCTTCTGATTACGGGCCGTTTCCTTAACCGCTATGCCAACACTGCCCCCGGTGATGGCAGAAGTCTAGCAGTCCCAGCATCGAACCCCACTTACTACCATCATGTCCCTTAGCAGGATATGTAACCCTGACTGTCCCTGTAACTACTGACTGTAAGTCACTCTGGATAAGGGCGTCGGGTAAATATTGTAAATGTAAAATAATCATAATACTGACTACCTTGTTTCTCCTTATTATGCAATATCACAATGTGGGGCAGTGGGTGGCCTAGCAGGTAAGTAAGCGCACCCTGTAATTGGAAGGTTGCGGGTTCGAATCCCGAACTGCCAAGGTGCCACTGAGGTCCTGAGCTCCTGTCATGGCTGCCCACTGCTCAACCAAGGGTGATGGTTAAAAGCAGAGGACATGTTTCACCGTGACACCGTGTGCTGTGCCGCGGTGTTTCACTGTCACTGGGGCAGTGGTGGCCTTGCGGTTAAGGAAGCGGCCCCGTAGTCAGAAGGTTGCCGGTTCGAATCCCGATCTGCCAAGCTGCCACTGAGCAAAGCACCGTCCCAACACACTGCTCCCCGGGCACCTGTCATGGCTGCCCACTGCTCACTCAGGGTGATGGGTTAAATGCAGAGGACAAATTTCACTGTGTGCACCATGTGCTGTGCTGCTGTGTATCACAATGATAATCACTTCACTTTACTTCACTTTCATATTGCTAGATTGACTGTACTGTACGTGTGTTGAGTAGCAAAAGCAACACTTTATGCATATGTAACTTTTACAGAAGTTGCAGATACAAAACCTAAACGTGTTATAGGAACAAAACAAGTTTTCTATCTGTTTATTTCTGTAAATTGGTGAGCATGCTCCGTGTGCTACATCTGATCTTGCCCTGGGAAAACATGGCCCTAAATGTGTATCAAAAACTCAACAAATGTCAATTTCAACTATCCAGAGAACCTTACGGTCAGTAGTTACAGGGACAGTGTCCCCCTGGAGCAACTTAGGGTTAAGTGTCCTGCTCAGGGACACAATGGTAGTAAGTGGCATTTGAACCTGGGTCTTCTGGTTCATTGGCGAGTGTGTTACTAATTACCGTGATAATTGATGGTAAAATGAAAGCACATGGTAAGCCACCTTGCATTATGTAAATGTGGGCAAGTCCCCCATATTCTCCTGGTTAGGTGCTGTGGCCTCCACCCGACGTCGGTTTATGTGACTGACCGGGTTTTGCTCCTGGTGCGTGTTTTTGACATAATGCATGAGCTTTGGCTGGTAATCCGAGGTGCCAATCTGCTTTCATCTCCGGGTGTAAGAAAGAGATTTCTGCTGGCCGTGCCGTCCCACGCCACTCTCAACCGGCTCAGCATCGGCTTCTCCGAAAGCCCCGCCGTTCTCTGTTATTACTTATTCTTAGCGGATTAGTCCCTGCCGACGGGTCACCTGCCTGCTACAGGGACCCGGTGGCGGGAGTCTCTTTTGTATGGAGGACGAATGGACACGACTTGCAGCAAAGCTCTGGCCTTTTCAAGAGATTGTGACATCACAATTTCAACACTGGATGCAAATTCAACCCTTTCTCCACGATGTGATCGTCACGTTCCTAAGTCCAGGGGTCTAAGAAACGCGACGAGGGTGTGGAGAGGAGGACGTCCCCTGTGACACACACAACCGAACAAAGCACACAAACAGTGCTTATATTAACAAGGACGCAGCACAGCTAACCAACATCAGCACAGACTAAAGGAAGGGACGGTCCAGCAAGGACAACTCAAACATGCACAAAAGTTCACAAAAATGGCGCATAAAGCTAACAGGCTAATACAGACTAACAACAAAGGGTGGATCACACAAAGCAACAAAGAAACATGAATGAGATCCCCAACAGAGCTCCTTGCAGGTCTCCGTGGACCCTGGGGACCTCCCAAAAGTGTAAGGGCCCAGCAGACCCTGGGGACCTCCCGAACACCATCCAAAGTCTCTTTATATAGGTTGTGGTGACCAATGGCAGATGGTAGGTGGAGCTGGTAGGCTTCAACTCCTCCCACGACGTACGTCCAGGGACGTAACAGTGATCAATAAGCATCAAGACTCAGTACGTTTGTTTCTGCTTGAGAGAAGGTATTAGGTGTCCCAGCTGATAGGACCGGTAGCAGGTTTCTTATAAAATGGAACAAAAGACTAATTTTATATGGCTAAAATGTAAAAAAAAAACTTTATTTGTAATAATTATCGCTGGTGGATTACAAGTAGAATGTACAAGTTTATCCCACCTTTTATATTGGACAGGGACACGTTCTTGTTGGTCTGATTTAATATAAAATTGTCAAACCCCACTTACTACCATTGTGTCCCTGAGCAAGACACTTTTGAGTGTCTCCAGGGGGGGACTGTCCCCGTAACTACTGACTGTAAGTCGCTCTGGATAAGGGCGTCCGGTAAATACTGTAAATGTAAAATTGTGAGCATGAACGCAGCAATGCTACATAAAAAAGGAGAAAGATGTCATTTTTAAAACATTTTCACTTATTCCTGCAGTGTCATAGTTTTTTTTTTAAAAACATTGCACTTTTCAAATGATTTATATCCCTTTTTTTTAAGCCCCAAATATTCCGGAGGACCCACTCAGTACACGGCCTCCATATCGCTGTGGTGGATAAAATGTTAAGTGGGCGCTAAGTGCACGAGGGGGGTCTGGAAGGGATAACTGTTTGGCCGGAGATTAGGCGGTTTGATGATCGGCCCAGGGCCTGTAGTACGAGCCGACAGCGTTATGTGGCCGATAAACCACGCTGACGAGCGGCAGTTTGTTTTATCGGCAAAGCGAGCGGCACAGCGGGCCGTTTACAAGCGCCGCCGCTCCTGATCGTATCTCGCTGTCGCTTTTATCGATCCACCATTCATTAGTATGTCTCAGGTTGAGGGCCTTTGACCTGAAAAATGCAGCCAGTTATCATGCAGAACCACATCATTTCCACATTTGACTCCTCCTCGCATGTTCCAACTCGGGACGGGGGTGGAGCCTACTTGTTGCCCCAGTCAGGTCAAATGTCCCTTACGGTGACACTCTCAGACCTGAACGTTGCACAAACCTTGCAGCGATGCAGCCGCTGTTTAATGTCCGGCCCGACCGATTTGGGACGTTCTGGGTGGCGTCCAGGTACGAAGCGGGCGCCTGTTGTCTGCTACGTACGCGCATTCGGTTTAATAAAGGCGCGCTTTTACATTTACATTTACGTTTTAGGGCATTTACCAGACGGCCGTATGGATGAAGTGACCAGTTCTGGTTCACTAGGACCCCCAACTATGAATACAATCTTTTTATTCACTCTGTTCTGGTTTCTATACAGAAGAAGGTTACAAGTTCATCTAAATATTCACTTTTAATATTGTTGCGAAATGCAAAAAAAAAAACGAAGGTGGCCGGATCTGAAGAGCCGGTTAACCCCGGCTGACCGGTGTGGCCCCGCCCCGGGTTGTGGTCCGACGCTTGGCAACAGCATTCCGGTGTCTTCAGCGGCGGTAAAGCCCCCGAGTGAAGCCTTTGATGTCGCTGTCAGGGCCGATTTGCCTCGTCCTCGGCACATTGTCTCGGCGTCCAGATGCGTCGGGAGGTAAAGCGGAGCGCTGTTTACGCGTTATTAAATATGCGGCAGGTGGCGCGTTATTGTTCTCAGAGAAATCGGCGGCCGGCATTAGTCTGTCACGATCAGCCGGCGTCGATCCCATTGATCTTGGATTACAAAGTCCCCGGTCCGCTTTGCACATTCCCCGCAGCTCCTTCCAGCCGACAAATCTTCTGGTTTCCTCGCGTCCTTAGCGGCCTAAGTGCTTTAGATTTAGATCTGAGGCGGTGAAAGGGGCGGGCCGGCCTTTTGTCTGCCGCACAATGGCGCTTTAACTGCCGAAGACGAGTTGTCGAGTGGCGTGGCACGAATATACTCGTTATAGTTGACAACGCTGAAGAGTATTCCGATATAGACTTTTAAAACGTATATAGACAGCAGCTGAGCGGAGGAGGAGAGGACGAAACCCGGTGGGGCTTCTGGGATGAACAGGGGCCGCGGTCCCGCAGACGCCTGATTGACACCCCCGCCTCCTGGGGAGGGGCGGGGCTCGGTGGCACTCGGGCCACAGCCCGTGGGTGGTAGGGTCTAATAGTGTGGCAAATGGGAAGATTAATTGCGAACAAGCAGCGGGATTAGCGGGGCCTTTTGTGGGCCCTGACAGGGCATCGGCGGGGAGGGCCTCTGATCCGTCAGCCGTGGAGGAAATTAGTCGGGGCAGACCGGGACCGCCTCTAAACGCCGTCTTTAGGAAATGAAAGCCCAGCCGAGAGGATATTGAACGGGAGCGTTGTGGACATTCTTCAGAGGACGACCCGTGGAAGAATGACTTGTTTCTTTTCTTTTTGTAATTGTGAAATGGCGTCGTTTGTTCCCGCCGTTTTCAGCCGGCTCTACTGTGTGTTCCTGCCACCTGTTGGACCCCCGAAACATCGCAGCGCCGCTTATCCGAGCGGGAAGCGGACGTTCAATTCCACGTCTGACCACGAAAAGTCAGTGAAAAGCAGTGAAAGTTTGTCCTAGTTTGTAATCGGAATGTCTTGTCGCCTCACATTTACTTTACTTTACTTTACTTTACTTTTATCCCAGACGAAGACACCAGCAATTCTCGTTGGGGTTTCTAGAGATGATAAGTCTGAACTTGTCGGAAAAAGAAGGTTTCTGGATCCAGCATCATGCATCTCCATGCTGAGAAATTGAGCAGAAATGTGAAAGCGTTGCTCAGATCACCAGAACACACCAAGGCGGCAGCTGCTGCGCGATCCGAATGAAAATGTACGGGCCAAACGGGATTGGTGCGTTTGCCTGGTAATAAATGAAATAAAAGGCGTAATTTTCCCGCGGAAAGCGCAGTGGACGGAGGCCGTCTGCCGGCGGCTGGGACACGTCCCGCTCCGCCGGCGCGCAGCTGCTCCGGGCCGAGCGCCGTCATCAGCAAAGCAAGCCGAGTTAACGCAGCATCTGGAGCCACTCTGACCGTTTACCGGTGATTAAAACGCCAAGTTCGGCCCAAAAGCAAGGCGGCGGGGGGGCGGGACAGTGACAAATGGCCTGCCACCTCCAATCACGAGGACGGAATTACCGAGTCTTCCGCACACAGATGGACGGAGAGAAGGCCGCCACACTGGCTCCTTCAGATACTGCTTTATATGCCATATTCGGTGACATCCGGCAGTATGGCCCTCTCGACCGGCTTCAGCGTGACATTTTTTTACGCCCGGCGCGGTGATGTCATCGGCGCTCTGGAACAGTTCGGGTCAATTACAGGCAGGTCGGTGCAAATGAGATGAAACAAAAGGCCTGCGGCGTTCAGGCTAATCGGGCCCGCCGGGCCCACGGGAATTTTCTTTTTTTTTATTATTACTGATGGAATCTGTTTCCGGCGGCAACCACCATGACCCACGTGCAATTATGGCGTAATCGACCAAACATGTCTGGTGTTTCATTATCATTTCTTTCTGTTCACTCAACGTTTCTTCAGTCAAACTTGTTGAAGCATAAAGTGTAATTAGTGAATTTATTCCTTATTAAAGCTGCCTACAATTATTATTGAAACTATCTTTTATATTTATTTCATTCATTGTTTGTTAAATTCTATCAATCGATCATATAGCGGCAGTGGTGGACCCGTAATAATGTCATTATATATAGGTTATTATATATAGGGTGGTAGTAGCCCAGTGGGTAACACACTCGCCTATGAACCAGAAGACCCAGGTTCAAACCCCACTTACTACCATCGTGTCCCTGAGCAGGACACTTAACCCTGAGTGTCTCCAGGCAGGGACTGTCCCCTGTAACTACTGACTGTAAGTCGCTCTGGATAAGGGCGTCTGGTAAATATCGTAAATATAAATGGTTGGTGGTTCGGGGATTCGACTCACAGCGACCGTACTGCACTTCATACCGTCCCGTTGTGGAAACATGAGCAGTATGCCTGACCCGAACCCATTTCAGGTTGTCCCCTCTTCCCTCAGCGTGCGCTTTGTCATGCAGCCAAGTGCATAATGCACCCGGAGCGCCGTATCATGTCCCATTATAATTAGCTCTGTCAGGCCGACGCCCTCCAACCTCCGTCCGTGTAATATGATAATGCGTCTTCGACCTTAATGTGCGCAATATTTCCCTCCGTACGAGGGCCGCGGGGGGGATGGAGGAGGTCGGCAATGATCCAGGACTCCGGACACGGAGGAACCTGACCGCGAAGCCTCGCCGCTCATCGCGCCTCCTTCGTACGGAGCAGACTAATGAGATGCCCGAGGTGAAGCCCACGTCCGGTCGCATCAGGGCGGCTGACTGACGCGCTCCAATCAAATGAGTGTCTCGGCCCGGAGTGATGTGGCACTTCCATCGCGGTGACATGGCGCTCTCCGCTGACAGTTATCGGTGTTGATGGGCGCGCCCCGCAGAACTCAAACTTATTTTGATCCCTTGTTCTTTTATTTCAGACCCCTCTCGTCTCTGCGTACTGTCACCGCGTCACATCGTGTCTCCGCTGACGGGAGCCTGTGCCTGACGCCAATATTATAACGTAACGGCGGTTTAAAGACCTGCACCATCAGCACCATTTCAAGCAGTGAGATAAACATTCCACCGTACACGCACGTGTGCTTTACGTAGACGGTAATTAACAAGGGATAAAAACATAATACACAGAAAAATATGTATATTGAATATTGCTTTAGAGCCTTTAGTTAAAAACCGTAGATTCCGTAGATTCAGGTGGTGAATATGGATATTTTACATTTACAGCATTTATCAGACGTCCTTATCCAGAGCGACTTACAATCAGTAGTTACAGGGGACAGTCTCCCTGGAGCAATTCAGGGTTAAGTGTCTTGCTCAGGGACACAATGGTAGTAAGTGGGATTCGAACCCGGGTCTTCTGGTTCATAGGCGAGTGTGTTACCCACTAGGCTACTATCGGTGTTAAGTGGCCATAATATAATATAGAAGGTGAAGGGTCAGAGGTCAATTATTCCGCATAACTGGATGCTTAAGAAAAGGGAAAATAGAGAAATCATGAACCTTTTGACCGGTGATATAAAGTCTTTGTAAACTGGCTCCTGTCCCCTTGTCACCGGTGCACGGGTCGAGGCGGGGCTAAATGTCATCGGAATAAATTGAATCGGCCTTCAGACGAGCTGCGTCCGGCCGAACGCTGCATTTTCATGGGTGCGCGGCCACGCCCGCAGCCCCCGTTTCGATGGGAGCTGTCAGGCGCGCGGGGGACGCCGGTGGCGTTTGATGCTGACCAGCTGGTGGCCGCTGGAATGCCGGCCCCGGTCTCGCGTCTGCGAAGGTGCCTCCTCGTGGTCTGCAGGAACTGTCATCGCGCCCGTCTGATATAAATCTGCCGTCCCCGAGCGCCGTCATTAGTGTCCTGTCACGCGGCCCACGAACATCTGCGGCTGATTTAGGGCGGGTCAGCCCAAGGTCATGGGCCTTCCCAGCGAAGCCTTTGAACCCGGGACTCGGACAGCGGCTTTGTACGTAAATCTACGTTCATCTGTAAAATAATGAAGTTCCCACGTGGGGAGTTCATTTGCAGACGGAGGTCATGTCCGGGGGAAATGATATTAAAAAACCAATATGCTCAGGGTTTTATCCGGCATTCAAGGTAAATTCTCTCATAAAGTGAATAATCCGGTGCAGAAGCCGTCATAAAAACCCAAGAACGGACTGGATTTGAATGTTTAGGGACGCATTTTCCCAGCACTATAGAAGACATGCTCTTTAATAAAGATCTTTTTTTTACGGCCAAAGATGGTTTTATGAACAAAGTTTATGAACAAAGTTGGGCCAGCGGTGGCCTAGCGGTTATGGAAGTGGCCCCATAATCAGAAGGATGTCACTGAGGTGCCACTGAGCAAAGCACCGTCCCCACACACTGCTCCCCGGGCGCCTGTCATGGCTGCCCACTGCTCACCCAGGGTGATGGGTTAAATGCAGAGGACAAATTTCACTGTGTGCACCGTGTGCTGTGCTGCTGTGTATCAGTGACAATCACTTCACTTTTTTCTTTTAAACAGGGAGGAGGCATGATTGACAGCTCTCACACCATACATATGCCAGGTGAGTGGACGACCATCACATTTTTGCGAACTGCATGAAAGATTGAGCAGCCTGTGGCTTTTGATCACTAAGGGATCATGTGACGCGCTGATGTTCATCATCCGACGTCCCGGCGAGTGTCGTGGATCCGCGTGTTAAAAAGTAACGAGCCGTATCTCAAATTAATCTCCACTCCAGGGGCAGTGGTGGCCTAGCGGTTAAGGAAGCGGCCCCGTAATCAGAAGGTTGTCCGGTTCGAATCCCGATCCGCCAAGGTGCCACCGTCCCCACACACTGATCCCCGGGCGCCTGTCATGGCCGCCCACTGCTCACTCAGGGTGATGGGTTAAATGCAGAGGACAAATTTCACTGTGTGCACCGTGTGCTGTGCTGCTGTGTATCACATGTGACAATCACTTCACTTCACGTATTCAACATTCTTCAGGTCTTTTTAATGAAACACATTCGCTTTGGACTGTGATAACCTTGCCGCTGAGAGCCCCGCCCCGTGAGTGGGTGTCTTCCTTTGTGCGCCAGTGGTCCTTGAAGGAACTTGTGACTGTTCGCTTCAGCTCGAGTTTGTGCTAAGCCAGAGCGCTATCAAGTAGCACACACGCTAATGAATATGCCGTTCACGCACTGTGTATTTAAAGTGATACACAGCACACGGTGCACACAATTAAATATTTCCTCTGCATTTAACCCATCACCCTTGGTGAGCAGTGGGCAGCCATGACAGGTACCCGGGGAGCAGTGTGTGGGGACGGTGCTTTGCTCAGTGGCACCTTGGCGGATCGGGATTCGAACCGGCAAACTTCTGATTACGGGGCCGCTTCCTTAACCGCTAGGCCACCCCGCCCCACTATTTACAGCGTACTTTATCGTCCTAAATAAGCTAATCTTGATCTTTTCGTCTTCCATGTTGGATACGAAATCAATGACAGTAATGGAACCTTCTGTCGTAAGCCATGCTGACCCCGAGGGTAAGTGGCAGAAGAAGAGTACATCACCACTAACTCTAACCTAAGTGACGAGCGGGTAAAATGTCCTTTCGTCATCTAAGGACTACACCCAATCCTTGAGGACGAATGCTGTGGATGATTTCTGACTGTGTGTGTTACCTACACCCCCGGGCAGGCACCAGTAGCTGGAGAACATTATCCCTGTGAGATGGATAGTGTGTGTGTGTGTGTGTGTGTGAGAGTGTTTGATGTTCCCACCTCGCCCTCAGTGTTCATGTGAGGTGACAGTGCGTCGGAAAACGAGCTCCACCAAGGCCCTGGGCCAGATGCGAGTCAACCGCGGCACTCGCTTGGCGGGAGCGGGGGGCGGGGGGGAGGTGCCACGTCCACTTAGGCTCAAGGGCAGGGCCGAATATGTCCACCTCTAACACGGCACCAGTATCTCCCCCCCGTGCCTCTGCTTCCTGTCAGCGCGAGCCACGGTACACGCCCGTCTCCTCCAGCATGAACCGCGAGCTGCTGCTTTTTACTTCCTTTATGTCCCGAGCCACGCCCCTCGAGATTCTAATTACTTACCGGTAATAAGCCAAACCTGCCAAATATAATAAATTAACCAATTCTGTTACCTTAACTTTACGACAACAGATAACCAGTCTTCTTGTTGCTCGCACGTAATCTGCTGGATAATGCATTCCCGCCACTCGTGCTAGCTGCAGGCGGAAAAGCAGCATCGGCAAGGACATGCAAATGGACCCCCGTCCCCCGAGCTCCGCACCGTTCTGCATTCAGGTCCATCTTCAAGGGCGCGGCGTTCCGTGCCGGGAACGTGCCGCGGGATCCAGCAGTCCCGACCTAAACCAGAAATATCTGGTCTGCGCCACGCCCCGTCGCCGTTAGCGCGTTAGCGCCGCCTGTCAGGCCGCGGTAATTAGACCCGGTTTGACGACTGTACCCCGACTGCCGGGACCTTGCCAGGACTCAGTCACACAGCGAGCGGCACAACTCGCTTTAAGACGAGTGACGCGCAGCTGCGGCCGCCACTTAGCCTGACAGCGCCCGCGCCGGTGATGGATCGCCTGGCAGGAGCCGCTGCTTGAGCGAGGTCAGAGGTCAAATCTGCACTCGCAAGGTTGCTTTACACGGGACTTCCTGCTGGCGATGATATTCCTCTTACGTATTTCGCGGCCGTGCGCTTCGGGGGGTGTGTGGCGACCCCCGCCCCGCATTCCCCGACTGAATTAGCGGCGAACGTCAACAGGGGCGTTCTGGCGAAACGGCCCGGCGTCGGAGACTTCCCGACAGCCGTCACGGCGCTACGGAGACGGCGTGAGCGCGTGAAGGAGTCGAAGGTGACAGCCGCTGAGGCATGTTCGGAGTTTGGTGCGTGGCAGGGTGCATCACCGTCACAGCAAAGGCAAAACCGGAAGAAGAAAAAAAGACCTGCCACTTTGCACCAGTCCAGTGGCCTGATTATAGAAGACCCAACTTCCAGATCCTATCTTGAGCGTTTGGTAGCCATCACGACAAGCTTTTCAGGCAAATCAAGAGGAAACAGGGCTTAAAACAGTGGTTAGAAGCAAGGCTTCTGCACAGCAGTGGTGGTCTAGCGGTTAAGGAAGCGGTCCCGTAATCAGAAGGTTGCCGGTTCGAATCCCGATCCGCCAAGGTGCCACTGAGGTGCCACTGAGCAAAGCACCCCGGGCGCCTGTCATGGCTGCCCACTGCTCACCAAGGGTGATGGTTAAATGCAGAGGACAAATTTCACTGTGTGCACCGTGTGCTGTGCTGCTGTGTGTCACATGTGACAATCACTTCACTTTACTTTACATTGCATGACAACATCTATTCTATTCAACATCTATGTACTTCATAATAAAGGTCTGAGGTCAAAGACATAAATAAACAGCACCACAATGTTTAATGGTTCTCATGGTTTTAAGACGTACTGATGGGTGCGGGTGAAAGAGTCAAGAATGAGGACGTGGCATCGTGAGAGCTGTCAGTCATCAGGCTCCTCCCATTTTAAAATTCAAGATCATGTTCTGGGTGACAGATCATTTCTTTTTTTCCAGTGAACTACCAACTGGTAGCAACTAGTGAACAAGCCCGATGCTTCCTGCCTTTTTGAGACCGGAAGGTTCCGTACGCCTGGTCTGAAACCTGCAGCACCCTGCGATGTTTAACTCTCGTCATCTACGGACTCTTATTTCCGACATCATTCCAGATCAGCAACGTCCGTCAGCGAACGTGGCGGCGGTATAATTAGCTTGTCAACCTTCTCGCGAGCCCGGCTAGCCATGTCTGCCGAAGACGGATGGACCGTCTGCCCGCAGAGCTGACAGCCAGTCGATAATGTGGCAATTAATGTCATAAATTATTCTCGAGCCAATTATACTGAAATGGACCCTGACGCCGCCCTGCTATTTCCACAAGAGGCTTCCGAGTAATTACACTGCCCGTCGCGCATGCTGCAACGGGCGTACCGGCCCTTTAAATCCGCTTCGTATGTAAAGTGACAGCGATTAAACGGAGCGCCGCGGACGTGGGATTTATCGGCCGGCCTTGCCGGGGGGTCACGGCTGCGGAAATTCACACCGTCGGGTCTGAAGGTTGTTCGGCCTCCATAATTCATGACCGGAGGCGCGTCCGCCGACTCCAATCAAACCCGACTAGGCCTTGGGTAGAAGATCTTGCTCGAGTGCATCAGGACGCCGCTTCTGTTGGCCCCACATCAGCAGACATTCATAAATCTTGCTGCTAGAAGGAAATATTGATGAAAATGTTTGAAGTTCTGGCATTTTTGCTACATCTTACGATTTGCTTCATTTTATTTAGGTGCAGCTTATACACCTAATTTAGTAGCCTAGCGGGTAGAGACACTCACCTATAAACCAGAAGACCCGGGTTCAAACCCCACTTACTACCATTGTGTCCCTGAGCAAGACACTTAACCCTGAGTGTCTCCAGGGGGGGACGGTCCCTGTAACTACTGACTGTAAGTCGCTCTGGAGAAGGGCGTCCGGTAAATGCCGTAAATGTAAATGAGTGTCTCAAGGGGGACTGTCCCTGTCACTAATGAGTGTAAGGAGCTCTGGATAAGGGCGTGTGGTAAATGCTGGAAATGTAAAAAAAAATGTAAAGTTTTATACGAAAAGGGCGTGTCCAAAAACAGCGCCCTTTATATTTTTTTACTTTGAATTTAATGCATGAAGGTTCCTCCAGATCTTTAGATTATAGATGGTTCCCCCCATTTTTCCCCCATTTTGGTCCAGCCCGCCCTGGCCATTTGTTTCAATAAAGCAGCGGTCCATGCAGGGAGCGACACAGCTTCCCGGCTCTCATCACTCATTACAGTATCAAAGAGTGAAGTAATGCAAAATGCATGCGTGGCCTTTGGCGCAAAACATGCTGCCGCGGCCTGGCATGCAGGGCCTGTGCACTAAAAGCTCGCGGCATCTGTGCAGACACATGGCCTGTTTTTCTTACGGCCTCCAGACAGATGTCTGCGGGAACGCGGCCTGCCCCGGGGGCGGCCCGGAATGGCTTCAAAGTGAGTCGGATCGCGAGGCGCGTCGTGTCAACACTCCGGCGGTGCAGCAACATTAAGAAAATTCATAAATAACTAGATGCACGTCGTATATTAACGGGACCATCGAGACACGCCCAGTCGCGCAATCAGCCATTAAATTAGACCCCGAACGCACAACAGCTCCGGGTGGAAAAATGCAGAAACTAATAGTCCGGATGACATTGAATTATTTGCTGTTTTGGTTCTACCTTTTTCATTGTTGGCGGAGGGCGCTCATACTCGGTTCCTCCTCGGTGAAATATGAGGGGAAATCGCTCCAAATTACTAGACCACCCAACAAGGGACAAAATGATCTATAGAATTTTCAGGACAAATACACGTTCACGTCCAGACGGGTTTCCGAAGGAGAGGCGGATCTGCCGGAGGGTTTCACGTTTGGCATGTCGGCATAGAGCCCCGTCGAACTCCAGGATAAACAGTTCTGAATGTCCTGAAGTCTGCAATATGCATTTGAGGTGGAATCCTTTCAACAAACAGGAAAAATGAATAAGTTGCCAGATGGAAATGTCACCGTGCGAACAGGTGCCTCTGCAGCAACCTGATACAGGACTTGTGCTATGAGATTCATTTCAGTTCAGCATTATTATATCAGCCATGAAGATGCATGAGGTGTAATAAGGTGACTCCGTCGTCCAATGGCATGTACACTATGTGAAATGGTGACTCTAAACTGCACAACCTGACCTGGGTGAGACCAGGGACGTGCTCCAATGGAGAAACTGAGCAGTTAGGGATAATCAGCGAGAGAAAACGTGACACCCGTGTGACACCATGGCAGATACGATTATCTGCTGGACCTGTGTGGGATTTTAACGTAGAATCGGATGTTCTAGAGAGGACAAGCATTATTTGGCAGTGGATCACCTCTCTACATCTGGATGGTTCTACATTCTGCGGACTGAAGAACATTCGGAGATTAAACGTATACGCGCCGGCTGGCAGGTGGAGCTCCATGAGAACCGGTGCCTTCGGAGGCTCTTTCATTCTTTTACCGGCCGCAAGCAAAGATTTATCTTCCCCCGTCAATCCGGTTCAGCATCAGACCCCGGCACCAAGGTCACTTATTTCTTCCTCGGCTAACAAGATTAAATTGTCATGTCCTTCTAATAGGCTGCACGGGGAATCATTAGGCCGCTCCAGCTGCCTGACTGATGGCCATTCCGGCCCAATCATCTGACGGCGGCCCCTCGACCCGCCAGTATTGACACCCGGTCCGCGCGGGGACAGGACGGCTTAATCAGCGGCGCTCTTGACATTGATTTGACACGCGGCCACAACGACCCGGCGTTTCGGTAAAGGGTCGCTGTTTATCAGGACCAAGTGCGGCGCATTGTCATGGAAACGATTGTCGCACCGGAGCTTCCCGGCATCCTCTGAGGTCGGTATCGACTCGCCTTCACCACCGGATCCAACAGATGCTTCAAAACGGGGGGTTTCCACAGCTGTCATTAATAGTACATTCACGCTGGTAAAATACTTTCATTGCCGGGATTCGGTTTATTGATAACGCATGTAACTCCAGGGCATTAAAGTACCTTATAAACTCAGACAAAACAGCACAAATCTCCTTTATATGCTCGTATTACAGCGTGCTACATCTGTACTACAATATGGGATTTTAAAAATATGCACCGTTCCGTACGAGGATTTTATGCTGTAAATGTTCACCTCCTGCCAAAAAAAAAAGAAGAACTCCATCCATACAACACAAATACATCCATTTTTATTTCAGTGAAAATACAAAATGAGGTGCTATACAAGATATTTACATACATTTTGTACAAGATAAATCGACAACAGGATTGTCAAGAGATTTTTTTTTTTGTTTGTTTCCAGAAAAAGTTTTTCCGTTGGTAGATTACGCTCATGTTAGAAGTGGACTCTTGGTTATGGAGTTGTTAAGATAGCCCTGTGCTGATAAACAAGAACATCATTCTCACGCCGACATTCCGAAAAATTGGTAACTAAACGCCACTTTTTGCTGAAGTGGGACTGTAGGAACCCTTCTTTGGTGCTACCATAGCCTGGCACTTCCCTGGCACTGAGACCTCAGGTCCAGGGAACAATAATGACAAGATTAAACATAGCAATAAAATACTTGACATATGCAAGGAAACTGATGTACAGTAGTGTAGAATACATCTAATGGACCTGTGGTTACACGTAAGACTATACGGTCTTTGCATGTTCGCTTTTACACTGTAAACGTTCCACACTTTACATGCATGCAGCATACGGCGTGTAGAAAGATGAATGCAACGTTCATATTCTAATCGACTGGTTCATGAACGCTTCTCATTCAGTTGCAGATGTGGATGCACGAAGACGGAAACACGGAAAAATGACGTACGTTCATTCATCCGTGTCATTTTCACTGAACGTGCTCGTTCGCATTTTAACATGATAACTCTACATAGGCAACGGTTTACTAGAAGTAATAATAATGATAAAAAGACACGCGGACCTGAGGGCTTCCACTTGTCCTATTGGCTGTTGGAACTTTGAAGAACGAGACGAAGAACGAAGCTGTCCGAGTGCGATTGAGCTGCGCTGGGAGTCAACAGAAAAAAAGCGCCTTTACGACACCATGCCACCCCTGTGCCAGGCAGTGGATTTGACCAAAGAAGGATCCAGAGATGCCCACTTTACGCAATACGTGGCGACGTGTTTCAAAGCTCCCTTCCAGCAGCTCAATCCTACCAGGACGCTTCACCGCCGCAGTTTAGGGACATGATCCGGTGACCGGCCAGTGACATTTCTGCAAGCCAGCACCGATGCTGACCGTACTTCCCCTCGGTTAGTAAATAATCAAGTGTAATATTTTTTCTGTCTCATTTTTGACATTTTCTAATTAGGAGAGTGAAAATCTGACCATGTTTTTGGCCGTATTTACTCAAAATCATGCAAAGTTCAAGTGATGTATGATAGAACATAGTCCAAGATCAAATTTAGAATCATACTATTCATAACTATTCAAATTAGCAACATTCTGCTGCGCATTTATAGCGGACGGGTGAAATATTCTGTAGATCCAATCCGTAATGGCTAAGGCACAAACCGCACACACCTCGGGTGACCATCACTCTCCAAGAGTAGGTCCAGAAGTTAAGGTACACTAGAAGCGGATGAAATATTGTTAATGAAATATGTGGCTGTGTTTTAATACGATTGTCTGTACATTGAATGCATACGATATACAATACTTATACATATATTGAAGTTCGGATGCGAAGCATATCAGCATTCATCCTCCACCTCTCGGATGGGCGGGATCACGTTGCTCATGGATTTGTACTGATTGGCTTGATTGGCCGCGTGAGGGTTCAGCGGCTTGATCTGAATGTTCCTCGGAAATGCATTTTCCGGATCATCCGTAAACCACGTCTTTTCTGTCCAGGAGGGCAATTCACGATTCAGGAAAAGAATTAAGGGGGAAAGAAGGAAACATTTGTATGAGCCTCACGTTATTCATTATTAGACAAGGGGCTGAAAGGCATCTGTATCTTTGGAGAGGGTGAAACTTGATTTTCATATTTCAAACTTGAACACATAAAGAGGAAAAGTGGCCACCAGCCTTTTGCAAATCTGGTCCTCAAATCCAAACGTAATTTAATTTTCCCCGAAGCGCGGATTTTGGAGGCCACAACATGCATTTCTGTAATGACCCATGCAAATCCAGACAGTAAAGACATGATCCCGGTGGAGAAGTGAGGACTTTGAGGACCATGATCTGAGATCTTGTAGACATTAGAGGCGCTTGTCCCGCCACCATGCTCCTTCTGCCGCGCTGCAGTCATGCAAATTTCAGCATCTTCTAGAGATGTAACGATGCACCCATCTTGCGATTCTTTGCGACTCAATGGTGGAACTTTCCCGGAATGAGCTGCAGGTAAATTATCGCTGAATTTTTAATTTATTTATATAAGCTGTGCAAAATCTCAACCGGTTTTATATGAAAAACTTTCTGCCAATTCATGGTGCATCGTTATATCCATAGAGACTACTGGAGCTACAGATGACTGAAATGGCAATAAAACTACGTTTGTGACACGCATGCACAGCAGAGATGGTCCAGTGTGATGCGCCGGTGGAAGAAGCCGTAAGAGCAGCTTTGCTTTCAATCGAGAAACTGAAGCAGAGCACAGAGTGAAAGTTCAGCAACTCACTCCAAATCAAACCGTTCATGCAGAATCATTCGCTGTCGTACCTTGGGCCCGTCTATTCATCCTGGTTGCACTTAAGAAAGAGAAGTGGTCTTAATTAATTCGAGTGACAGGTGGAGTTTTGATCATATTTACAGGCATTTTATTAGAAACACCCACCCTACATTGTCTGAAATGCTGAATGTAGGGTGTGCAGGGTGGGTGTGCCAATAAAAATACAGGTTAGTGCAGTGGACTAATGACCATGCATCGGTGAAAGTATTTTTGCGCGGCCATGAGAAATAAAAATAATAAAAAAAAAAAAATAAAAAAAAAGACAATTAATTTTTTTTCCGAAACCATGTTGCTTTATTTGCTGATTCACTTTGGTTGTTTATTGTCTCCTTTTATTTAAAATGTCAGGAAATGAAACATGTACGTGTGAAAATAATACATGTACATGTAGATATATGTACAGAGGGAAAAAAATGCTGAAATATGAAGTTACCGTTTAATCCCCAGCATGCATCTGATATGGCCTTTGAAATACTGAAATCATTCAGAAAGTGGCGTGATGAGGGGGCAAACAGACAAGAGGAGAGGAGCGTCACTTACTGACCCGAGTCGCCACTTGGGCACCATCAGCGGGCGCTGGAGATGAATATCCGCGGCATTAGCACAGCTTCATAAACAATTTCAGTATTTTGAAGGGCAGAGCGTGCAGAACGTGCCGCCCGCAGAGCCGTAGTTCTACTTTCATTCACGTGCCAAGTTCATGCTTCGATGCAGAGGGGCGTCGGTGATGATTCGGAGGAGGTCCAGGAGACCTTATGGGCCAATTCACTGCCTGGTGCCGGCTCAACTTCACTCGCCTTTTGTGGATTTACATCAGGCAGAATGTAAAATCTATAAAGCTTCAGCACCACCTAGTGGTGCTTCCTAGAATGACACCGAATAATGCATTTTACTATAATACTTTGTTTTACTTTTATAAATTTGGATCTATGCAGACGATAATAAAGATTTTCTTCCCTGCAATACTGATTATTCAGACATTGTGGACATTGAAGTCCAACGCGAGGCTTTTGGTTGGAAGTGTAGCATTGAATAAAAAGGCACTTTTCCGCTGAAGCTGCAAATTGTCAGAGGGACAATTCCTGCCTGTAATCTGGAGGTTTTTGACGAAGCAGTGCGGTTTCTTTATTCCGCTCATAATTTGTGAAGTTTTTGGAACAGAAGGCCGTTTTTGTGAGCCCCAACCTTTGCTAATACAATCTCCCTTTCCGTATAATAACTTTTGTTTTGTGCTTGAGAATACACTCAGGCCACGCCCATGGAAAGGGGGGAGAACAGAAAAATAAAGTAAAACTTATCAAACAGGCTTTTTACAAATACCACGTAGTTATAAAGTACATTCCGAGAGCGTTGCTTCAGCCAGCTGCAGCGGCTGTCCAATGGGATGGCCCCGCGGCAGTCACGTGACATGCAGATGGCACATAGCTGTAGTGGGCGCGTGAGCGACATGCACGCACGCACTCGCGCGCTGTTCGTGTGCGTTACGGGGTTACGGGGGGGGGCGACAACGGACACAAGCGGGCGGAGGAGGAAGGGCCGGGAGTCGTGGGGCTAGAGCGGAACGTACTTCTGTCTGTCCCGAGGGTCCCTGCTCTTGCTGCGACTCTGGCGGTTGGAGGCGGGGATGGAGTGGGCGGAGGAGCTCTTTTTACTGGAGGAGTGGGAGGAGTGGGACAGGCTGGTCTGGCACTGGCCCGCGTTGTGGTCGAACTGCATCAGGCAGAAGATTAAGTCCGTGGGGACGAGCTCGAACTCGTAGGGGGGGTTCGTGATCACGTACCTGCAGGCACAAGGGAGCCACTTTATAAGTATACACACAGAACCCAGAACGGGGCGGAGCAGCTCTCACCGCTTGGTGCACTGACTGGGTGCGCCGAGATGTGCGTCCCTCAGGCGATAAATCCCAAAGCACAACATGTTGTACGTTTTCAGCGCCTTGCAGAACAAGTCGCCGTAGCAGCCGCCATCCTGGGAAACATTTGGCCGTGGGTTAGCAAAGGAAATGAATTCATTTCATTCATTTCTGTAATTCTTTTTGTCATTGTGGGCTGCCATGAAAGGTTCGTGAAAACTTCCCCCCGATTGCCTCATGGGACAGTACATGTGAGCATTTAGATGGTCAATATAAATGCTCACATATAGATGGTCCACCTAGTGGTCAAACGTGGCACTGCAATTTTCCTTGGCAGAAGTGATGCTATAAAATTCTCCAAATTCAAAATGATCTAGCTTGAGCCCTTGGCCCTCGTAGAAGGCTGCTTGCTACATGTGTTATAAGATAAGATGTTACCGTAGGAAGAGTGCTGAAGACGATGCTCACCCCCAGGTCGGCGAAGGGCCCGTCATTAAGCGCGAGCTGCGCTACGCGACAGCGGTCCCTGTTAGCGAGGGTCTGTGGGGTGCTGTAGCCTCCACGCAAGGCGTTCTCCTCCGCCAGGAGGCCCTCCAGCTCCGGCGTGGCTCCGCCCGTGACCAGCGTCCGGATCAGGGTGAGGATGTTGTCGTTGAAGTACGTCTGCAGGGGAAAGCGAGAACGTTCTATTCGCCCGGTAACCAGGCAGCAGAATCCAGTCTCTCCCCCTCCAGGGGTCAAGGGTCACGACATACGCCATTCTGGAGGTCTTCATATAATAAGACAGTCGTGATATGGAACAGTGTAAAGATTTCGAGCACCTTTCTTTATAATCTGTGAAAGGTTTCTTCTGGAACGGTGATGGACGGCCGATGTCTATTACGAGCCTTTACTTTTGTCTGCTGTGAAACGCTCTTGAAGGCGCCTTTGTTCTAACCTCAGTCAGACTGAAAGGTAGAAAGATGAAGTTGTCCTTCTGGGAAATAAAAGTCCCCCCGCTGTCCTTTTCTTCCGTTGCCCTTTTCCTTTTATACAGTTTCTGGCAACTCTGGCATGGTTTTATCATGAAATATCATGGAATTGCACACATCAACCAGATTTAATTAGAATAATGATAGTTAGGATTCCTTGATTAAAAAGCGCATTTATGCTCCCTGCTTTGTTTCTGTGGATTGTAGCGGGCGTGTTCGTTTCTGCATTTCTGGAGCATGGCAGCTATGAAGCATCTACAGAGATGAGCGGACGTGACTCTCACCGCGCTCATGAGGGAGTCCAGGACACTGACGGCGAAAGCCGTTCCGCAGGCGAACGGCTGGGTGAGGTACAGCTCGGTGTCCGGGTCGTCGTCGTCGTCCTGGTCCAGGAACTGAACGTTGGAGTCGTTGACTGCAGACGTGCACAAATTTACGGAAAAAAAAAAAAAAATTCATTCAGACCAAAATTGTCACCAACGTTCATAATAACAACGACAAACACGTATGTTAAAATAATTCATTTCAGACGATTAAATAAGCCACAAAAGCCACCGGCAAGCAGCCAAAATAATGAATAATAAAGTATAAGATTTTGGTCTGGAGTTAATTCGTGACTTTTTTTGTGCCAAGTATAGTCTCAATTAAAGCTAATTTCAATGAAAGAAAAAAAACAAGAATAAAGTCATGAATTTTCCGGCTGAAGGAGGCAAGGTCACAACCAGCAGCCATCCATCAACTCCAGTCCTGCAGACTCCATGCATGCATCGCAAAAAAAAAAAAACGCATCAGCAAGGTGCTTCATCACGAGGATTAAAGTACACGGATATCACCAATCTTCCATTTTCCTGCCTGTAAAATCTCTCCTTCGAATCACCTTACGTTTCCAGCGTCTTTCAGACGCACGTATCCAGGGGGACTTACGTAAGTGGTTTACATTTCCATCATTGAAATCCCTCGTTCGGTTCACTAGGACCTGATCTGTAGACACCGTTCGCATAACAACTCAGAACCAAGCATTTTTTTGGATTTTTTTCTTAAATATAGAAAGCGTACATAAAAGATGCTTCAGTCCGAATATTTTCTTATTTACGTTCTGCATCCTGAAAGATTTATGGATGCTATAGTGTAGCATTGCAGCTGCACCTGATGTACACTCCTTGTATTTTCTGCATATAAGATATTAAACCATATTGTGTATTGTTGTTAATCAAATTCCTTTTAATTCCTTTTGTTCGCTCACATACCTGGCCAATAAACACAATTCTGATCTATAAAAATTATTAAAGATCGTAAGAACCTCGGAACGATGGTGAAATAACCTGAAAATCTACCTGAATATCTATATTGCCCAGTTTTTTTGGTGTGTGTGTTATTCCCCCTTGTTCCCCTTGTTCATCTGAAGGAACAGAGGGGGGACGAGAGACAGCGGGACGTGAAGAGGATCAAGGCGCCGCAGCGAAGTGAGATGGATATAAAGTGGAGCTTTGGGAGAAGCGCCGGAGAACGTAAAAAGCGTGGCAGGAGGAGAGCAGCAGCACGGGGAAAATGGCCGGCGATCCTGTGCTTACCCAGTTCAGTTATCATTTGGATGTTGGTTCCACTGCTTTTGTCCTGACCCAGTGAGACCAGGGCCAGTGTTTTGGCTGGTTTGGCTAACGGGCGTGGCCAGCGTTGGGGAGAGAGGGTTAGGGAGTTTAGAGCGTTCAGGCGGTTGGAAGTGTAAGCTGCAGTTCCCGGCGAATATCAGGACGTACCCAGCTCGGTTATTATGGGGATGTTGGCCCCTGTTGTGATGGACGCCTGTCTCACCAGACCGTGGACCGGGCTGTTTTCTGGGGAAGACCGGTCCATACCCGGCGGTGTGAATCCTGGTAAAAACAAAAAGGGGAAAAGTCAAACCGGTCATTTGATTTACACACAGACTGAGACAGATTTACCCATGATTCACAGCTATAACCGCTGCTATATCAATACGTCTGGGTAGCGAATCGGTTTATTATATCTTATTATATTGCTTATTATAGTTAAAATATTTAATTTTTGCTCTATGACCATGTTTCACTTTTACGTGTTAAAATTTGTATTAAATGTTTAGAATGTTGATATATTTTTATTAGTGTAACTTTCCTTCACTTATCTCTGTAATAGTTTTAAATATTATAGCAACATTTAATCGTTATTAATTCTATGCAAAATGTGTGATCCATTAATTAATTTTTGAATCAGTTGACTGCCCTAATACTCATCCAGATACCGTACAGGCCAAAAGTGTGGACACCTTCTTATTCAACGTGTTTTCTTTATCTTCATGACCATTTACGTTGGTAGATTCTCACTGAAGGCATCAAAACTATGAATGAACACATGTGGAGTTCTGTACTTAACAAAAAGTGGAGACCTGACCTCCACAGTCACCGGACCTGAACCCAATCCAGATGGTTTGGAGTGAGCTGGACCCCAACAAGTGCTAAACACCTCTGGGAACTCCTTCAAGACTGTTGGAGAAGCATTTCAGGTGACGACCTCTTGAAGCTCATCGAGAGAATGCCAAGAGTGTGCAAAGCAGTAATCAGAGCAAAGAAACTAGAATATAAAACATGTTTTCACTTATTTCACCTTTTTTTGTTAAGTACAGAACTCCACATGTGTTCATTCATAGTTTTGATGCCTTCAGTGAGAATCTACCAACGTAAATGGTCGTGAAGATAAAAAAGACACGTTTTGGCCTGTACTGTATATTAATCCTGATCCTCCCGCCAGGACCCGCCCCCGCGCCGGGTACCTTGGGAGTTGGCCTGCAAGACCCCGATGCTGTCGTCAAACAGCATGGACTTGATGTTGAGCGACGCCAGGATGCACTCCTTGTCCTGCAGCGACGCGTCGTCAATGTTGTTCTGATTGGCTGACAGGATGACGCACATGTCACAGAGGTTGATGTTGACGGCCCTCAGGTCGGCGCGGCTCAGCGGCGTGCCCTTCGCAGCAAACACGTTACATTCATTCCCCGCCCCTCCGCCACTATACTCACGCGGCCAGTTTATTAGGTACAGTTGGACACACGTTCTCCAGGAATGTAAATGTTCTCATTAAAATGAAGCTGCAGGAACAGCGACGACCCTACAGAGAAGTGCTTATGGATATCAGAGATGAACAAAAATGATCAAAATAAAGAAAAGCCCCGGCCGAGAGAATTTGAAAGTTTCGGATCCCATCAGATTTAGAAAGACGCACTTCGGGTCAGAAGATACCAGAGTCTTTGAAGTGGATGTTATGGCCATGAACCTACCGGTAAGATGGAAATTTTGGGGAAATTATGCAATGTCTCCCATTCCCTCTTCAGATACTCCAGGGATCCCACAAATACGATGGGCTTCAGCTCGTGGTAGTGGAAGTTGCTGGCCCTCAACGGCATCACCAGGTTCCTCAGACCCACCAGAGCGGACTTGACGTCTCCGAAGATGCACACCACCACGTGTCCGCTGAGCACCGTCATGGCCGCCTCGCTCCTGGTCTTCAGCAGAAACACACAGCAACATGTCAAAACCAGAAACCACTGTCTTCCATTTAATTGTGTTTTTGTCTGACATGACATGAGAGCTGTGAGGACGTCAGGGTGGGGAACATCTGAGGAAACGTACCAGGATGACCTTCTCGATGTCTTTGGACGGGCACCAGTGAAACATGCCCGTGGAGTCGTACTTCTTCACATTATCATCCATGGTCTCCATCTGGTCGTGGCCGGGGATGAGTAACGGGTCGTGCCTTTAAAAGACGAGGTTCTGATGCATGAGCTGACAGTTGGTTAAACGCAAAAAAATACATTTTTTGCAATTAGTAAACACTGCAGCACAGCACACGGTGAAAAGTGTCCTCTGTATTTAACCATCACCCTTGGTGAGCAGTGGGCAGCCATGACAGGCGCCTGGGTAAGTGAAGTGAAGTGATTGTCACTTGTGATACACAGCAGCACAGCACACAGTGCACACAGTGAAATTTGTCCTCTGCATTTAACCCACCACCCTTGGTGAGCAGTGGGCAGCCATGACAGGCGCCTGGGTAAGTGAAGTGAAGTGATTGTCACTTGTGATACACAGCAGCACAGCACACAGTGCACACAGTGAAATTTGTCCTCTGCATTTAACCCACCACCCTTGGTGAGCAGTGTGTGGGGACGGTGCTTTGCTCAGTAGCACCTCAGTGGTACCTTGGCGGATCGGGATTCCAATTCCATTCCAGCACAGGAAAACTGCCAAGTCCCAAAACTTTTCCCGTCCAGATTCACACCACACGGTCAGTTTTTCTACTTTTTAAAAATTACTTCTTGTTGTTGTTTTTTGTCTGCATTAAACTCTATTTCTGTGTTGCACATTTTAATTATTTCTATCTTGTGTTTTTCTTTCATTGTGTATTATTCCATATTTGAAGAGCTCCTTTTGGTAAATGTGCCATATTTGAATTATTAAAACACAAAATAAGAATAAGTAAAAATACAACTTAATAATAATAATAATAATAAAAAAATAAAAAAAACAAACCACAAGGATCTGAACATTTTAAGTTTAACACAAATTTCTTCTTTTCTCATATACGACGCATCCACTCTCGCTGGACACTTCATTAGACCCGATTTAGCCTCGTTTTTCAGAATTCGTATATGAAGACAGGCTGGTAGTGGCCTAGTGGGTAACACACTAAGACCCAGAAGACCCAGGTTCTCCAGGCGTTCTGGATACGGATGTCAGATCACGGTCATGGATCATAGTCATCTAGGTGTAAAATATGGACTGAAGTGCACCCTGTACATCCAACCTAAAATATCGCATTTTCTGATCATCATATACGCAGTGACACGTCACACGTTCAGCTACGACCTGGCAGCATGAGTCTCGGAGAAGCTCGAGGGTCGGAATTTTAACAGAAGGATCTGAGTGGCATTAGAGATGAAAAGCGTGTGTGTGCCCGCGCTCGCATGGCATTTAAAAGCTGGAACAGGCGTCTGCTGTAAATATTTCAGCCGACGCCCAGTCACGTTTGCTCTCCAATCGGACTGGCGTTAATGTTTCAGCCGAGACCAGGGGTCCCCCAGCAGGGACCGGCGCACTTTGTCTACAGGCCTTTTCCATTTGGCCCGGAACGGACGGAACGCGGGCGTACGGGAGGGGAGCGTTCCGCGTTCCTGCCGCTGGCGGGGAAGAGCCGCATCCCTCAGGCTTAGACAAGAGAGACGGGAGGATATGCGCCTCGGAGGGAGCCTGGGGCTACGGCCCCGGCCCTTTCTCCTCCCGAGCTCATCCTGCACATGAAAATGACCCAGATTTGCACATCAAATACAAACCAAGAAGAGAGGGAGCAGCATTAAAAATGTCAGTAATGCTGGAATATAATATACTGCACTTTGTCTCACCACAACCACGATCGCAAAGCACCTCCATTCATATTCGTCAGACAAACAGTGACAAAGGTGCATTTTGGAGTATTTAAAAAGAATATTATTATAGTATTACGGTGTGGTTCAAATCACTGCTAAAATAATGCCTGGAGTCAAATTATTGTCACAGCGTGTCTTTATATATTAGATTTATATATGATCACAGATGCAACAATGGTTAAAAATGTAGACGCCAGGGTGGTCAAACAGGAGCCGAACGCAGCGCCATGCGCTCATCAGAAGCAATTTAATAACAGAAACAACATAATAATGACATGAACTAATAAACTTCTGGACGGTGTGGAATTATCTCAATCGTCCAGTACACGATCGTCGAGAATTATTAAATTGAAACCCGAGTTTATACATCATTAAAGATAATGTTTTATCTATTTATTTACATCAGTTCTGAGGACGCCTTTGAACTTACATTAGTTTGCAAAACGGCGCCCTATATGGGAACACCGCACGTCAGGGTGCGGAATGTTTCATTACGTTCATCACCGTGACGTGGCCCGACGAGACAAGCTGCCTCCTGGTTGGTCAGCTGGTGCCGTGGTGATTTCACGGGGGCGGAGGTCACCCGATACCAACCCCGGCAGCCATCGCTGTATAAACAGCCCCATACCGCCGCACCGCTTTGAAGGGCCTGATAAAGGGGGAATGATCTGAGTACAGCCACCCAGGGCTGTCATGTCACCACGGCGGTTCGAGGCCAAGCCAACCCGGCTGCTCCGGCGCTTTGAACATTTCCAGCAGTCATGCGAGCTGACAAAGGCGTGCTTTTCAAAAACCCACATCCAATCTGTTGGTCATTACTTATTTACGAGAGCCTTCGGGCTCGCGGCCCTCTGAAAGCCGTGTTTGATATGGTACACCAGAACGTGTTTTCTTCTGCTTGTAGAAACAAAGTGTCCCTACGGCTACGTGAACCAATCCTGCGCCACCGTTCATCGGCTTATTAGGACAGGAATTCGAGGAGTTCACGTCCTGAAAATAATCCCAGGAATTTTACAGCCACAGAGCATGCAAGACAAAACACTAATACGGTGTTTACTTTCGCATTAATATTTTTTTGCATTATTTGCATTTGAGAAGAATTGCAATGTGCGCGTCACAGTGTTGCCAGATACCTGAAATCGCAGTGGCGGCCTAGAGGATAAGGAAACGAACCAGAAGCGAACACGTTTAACACAATACCGCTCACAAATCTGCTGAAACGACGTGCCGCCGCTACTCAACGCATCTCGGGATCCTCTGGGCCTATTCTACATTTTTCAGAAGCTAATTCGAGAACAGCCAATCTGGCAACTCTGTAAAGTTGTTATACAACTCCGTCTTTACTTGAATTAAGTCATTTTTACAAAAGTAAAGTGTGGAGTTATAATTGTAACAAGTCTATCCTAAAATAATTACTATTATTATTATTAAGACATTATAACTTTGACTCAATAGAAATAGAGCACAGATACAGAAATACAAATACAGCTAAATGCAGGCAGTGGAATCTTTGTAAATTCTCAATAGATAAAGCCATAAAATATTTATTGCTTTTCTTTTTCTTTCCTTTTTTTAGCAGCAGGGCTCCCACGTGGAGCGAAGACAACTGCAGATTTCATTCATTCTTTCACAAGTACAAGCTCCCGTTCAGCCGCTTACATGCGTATCAGTGGCGACCTAGCAGTTAAGGACGTGGCCCCGTAATCAGGAGGTTCGAATCCCGATCCGCCAAGGTGCCACTGAGCAAAGTCACCGTCCCCACACACTGCTCCCCGGGCGCCTGTCGTGGTGCCCACTGCTCACTCAGGGTGATGGTTAAATACAGAGGACAAAGTTCACTGTGTGCACTGTGCTGCTGTGTATCACAATGACAATCACTTCACTTTCTTTTACTTTCCTTGAACCCCGAAGAGCTCCTTACCAGCGGCGGACATGCAGGGCCACGTTTTCATGGCGCAATATGAGTCGCAGCGCATGAGGAGCAACACTTTACTGGTAACAACAGTACGTAAATAAAAAGCGGCTTTAAAGTTGACGACATGTCCATATTTTAATAATGATATTTCCTCATTCTGACTGTGAGTTGTCTGAATTGGATAATTTACAGTCCGCACACATACGTACGTACCGGATCATTTTGGGCGAGCAGTTGGGCGAGTTCCTCATGCCGCCGTTCCGTTGCTTTTTTTTGGGCGAGAGGGCCGACTGCTGCTCCTCCTCGACTGCAGGACGCAATGAGAGTCGGACATCACCAGGTCATACAGGGCCACGCACACACAGATTCAGTGAGAAGATGAGGAGGAACAGAGGGACCGTGTCCCCATGGGGATGGAGAGGGACAAACAAAAAGCACGCAAAATCACACAAATTCAGACCACAATCTGGAAAAATTGCTGGGTTAACACTGCAGTGCTCTGATTGGTTAGTCGCCACGTGGCCACGCCTCATGCTGAGTGAGTCAGGGTCACGCCCTCTTACTCTGCCTGTGATTCGCCAGCGTGCTGCTGCGTGGAGAGGGGCGGTATCTGTACTTGAGGGGCAGGCTGTGCGCCCTCTGCAGGTGGCCAGCGTCCACGCCCGCTCCCGTGGCCCCGCCCGCCACCTCCGGCACGTGGCTGGGTTTGCTAGCCCTGGGGAGGGTGAGGGGCAGGACCGACGGGGCGGCGGCCAATGGCAGGCTTCCCTTTCGGTTATTGACTAACGGCACGCCGCCGCGCTCCAGACCACTGGGGGGCGCTATCTGAACTGGGCCGGGGCTGAGATTTACAGGCTGGTTTTGGTGAGCTGCTCTTTTTATCACTTCATCCTTCACTGGCATATAAAGAAAACATTTTTTAAAACATCATCAGACCTGTGGATTGAGTCAGAATTATTAAAAAACGTTTTAAAGTAAAAAAAATTAAAACATTAAATTTAAATGACCTAAGATGCTGCAGTTCACTAATTTAAAATGTATTAAGAGCACAAAGCCTATAATCGCTGGTGTGTTCTCATCTACTCTGAGTTGTTAAACCCTGTTCCCATAATGTGTCACAAATTAAAATACTATTCAAGATGTAAAAAATACAAATATAAATTATATATATATATATATATATATACATATAATAGATCCCAGCTCATTGGATTGGATTAGAACATCAATACAGTGCAGTGATGGCTTAGGATTTTTTGGAAGGAAATGTAAGGTGAACAGCGCCCGCTGGTGGTCAAGAGTCAATCCAACAGGAGTCTCCAGAAGTAACGACTTACAATTAACATTATTTCATTATCAATACATTTTATATATACATATATTGTTACTAATGTTTCATTTACTTTGCATGTCTCTCAGGCGGCTCTGAGCTCAATAATTTAATTTCAGATAAGATTTCTCATATTTCATGTGACACATATAGCACACTTGCGCCCCCTACTGGTGAAAATCTCACATTTACACACACACACACACACACAAACACAAAAAAAAAATTATTACACACACATTATTTAGGGACACAAAATGAAAGCTTCTGTAGAAGAGCAGTGGAAGCACACCGGGGATGAGAAGATGGGAACAACAGGGAAAACATGTCAAATGAAGCCACAAGAACAAATAAAGCAGGGAAGGGATAAAGAAAAAGGGTAAAACTTACTTGATTTGATATATCCGTTATAGTTACTCTTAGCTGAGAAAAAGGCAAAGACAAGGTCCGGTTACGGGGCGGGGCGGAGAAACGAAAAGAGTGGTGAACGGGCAGGATGAACTGAAATACTGATCCTGGATCAGGGCGCTGGCATTGAACCAAAAACACTGACACGGTTCTGATCGATACAAATTATTTTTGAGCAAAAGGTTTTATGCAAATGAGAAGCATAACTTAAGAATGATGATTGAAGGCAGCATGGGAAGGAGAGCACCGTTTTTTGATCTGTTTGTTTATAGGGAATTAGCCTGAGATCATTTAATATTCATCTTTATTATTCCATGAATCGTTGATGCTTGTTACCCCCCCTGCACCAGCCGCAGCTCTGCACTCTCTGAAGCCGCACTGAATTCTGGGTATTCTCCTTCGTCTGTGTACGCATGTTGCTCGCCTGTCAGTAAGGTCAACAATCCTTCAAAAAAATGGCGATATTTGGTGCTCTACACCCGGGTCTAAATTTCCCACCATGCATCTCACCTCATCGTACCCAACAAATACCCCTTTTTTCACGGATCTACGATCCGTTAATTTGCACAAGCAGCTCAGACAAGAAAAGGCGAGATTTCCATCTGCAGGACTGCTTCAGATCCTCCAGACCAGTTGCTGTGAAGGGTCAGAGGTCAGAGGTCATGCACACAACAGCACGGCACATGCAGTGGCGGAGAGGGCGGAGCCGTGCTGCAGACCGTCTGTCTTACTACACACACTGACCCCACACTGACCCCATATATGAAAAGTATAAAAAAAGAACGATGCTTTAGCTTATAACATGTTATGGAACTGGGGGACATGCTGATTCCCCAGATTATTCATATTTAGGCAGGCAGTGGCATGAATGGCGTGTGCAGGACACCTACTGGTAGACTTCAGGAACCGCAGCACATTCATCTAATGACTTGTGATTATGTGATTGGGTATTATTTTAAATCCGATTTTTTTTTTTTTAATGCTTCACCGTCGGGTGGTAATACGTGTATAAAGAGCCAAGAGCAGCGGGACGATGAGTTATGCCGGGGAGGCAAGTTCCACACGAGCACATGCAACACATTCCGGGCGGAATTTCATTCTAGGGGCCAAAAGGAACCATTTTTACTCACAATAGATCACTATGCAGGCAGCAGGAGGAGGGAATACGTTCACAGGATATCAAATAAAGTATTTCACATCAAGCACCTTATCATTTCCACAAAGCTGTGAGTGGGAAACGCCCGGGGAGGGAAGGTTAGTACAATCAGTGTAATATTACTGCCTGGAATTGGCCACTTACATCCAGATTAGGGCGCATTACACACAGGGCGCTAAATGAATGCCTCGGGGAGATTCATCGGCACCAAATACTGTGAATGCTTGTCTAATTTAAAATCTTATATTACATTTTACAGATTAACAGGGCAATATAAAGCAGAAGTCTCACTTCGTTTGCAGCCACATTTTTTGATCCTTTTCGGGTCGGTGATGTCATCGTGGCACGCCTTGCAGTAGTAAAGTGCCCTGGTGAGGAAAGTTCATGTGCAAAAGACAAGAAATGTGTTTCGTCCTCTTCGTAAATGCACGTGTGTGCGACAGGGTCAACAATAATCTAGACCTTTGGTTATGGAAATGTGGCACCAGACTGCTTGACCGCACCATTGGCAGTCAGAAAACTGTCATGACCGTTGCACTCTACCTCTTGACTTCTTTGGCGTCGCTGGCTATGAAAAATCCCAGCGTCCCCTCCTGCATCTTGACGTGGTTCCCGGGGTTGATGAGGGTGCTGGACACGGGAACATATGAACGTTCTAAAAACCTGAAGTCTGGCAGATGTTCTACTGGAGCTTTGTGGAAAGTATCTCACCTGCTTTCTCTTTGATCGGATTTGTATTCGATGGCGATCAGCAGGAGCTTCAGCTTCACATAGCAGAGTCTTTAATAAATAAAAACACCCATCATGCATCTGTGAACATCATGCACGCTCGGTGAAGGCTGAGAAGAGTGTGTACTTACTCACAGACCGCAGGGAAGGACAAACCCACAAAGGCACTGGACAGGTACTCCGTGTACATCTCATTGGCCACGCCCTCCAGGTAATACTTCTGCCACGTGTCCTCTTCAATCTAAAGCCGGTTGGCACAGATTTCGACCAATCAGCACACAGTAACCGGGTCAGGGGGAATTTTAAATTTCTGTTTCCTGAGCACCTTGATGTAGGACCTCATGGAGAACAGGTTGGCCAGCATGGTGGAGAGACCCTGAGCCAGACAGCTCTGGGCTATGAAGCCCAGCTTCAGCTCGGCCAGGCAGATGGCATCATCTCCTTCTTTCCAGTTCCAGCTTGGGATGTTCAGAAGATGGGCCTGTTTTTTTTTTTTTTTTTTTTTTTTTTTTTTGGGGGGGGGGAACCACTCCATTAAAACAGACCTTCTGGCGTTGGGTCAATGTGGTTTTGTAATTACATTACACACTCTGTAATTAACACGAAAAACTGCCACATTATTATGATTTATTTGAAAATGTTTTCATGGATGAATGTGAAAAATGTGAATTCTGTGCCGATACCGATGTTTAAAATAATGCAGCGGCATAAACCAAACTTTTGTTTGGTTAGTTGGTGAGTTTTTTTCACGCACTATTTAAAAATCAAAGTAACCAAACTTTTTATTCTTAATAAAGTTCAAACATAAAGACTGATGACGACTAGTGGAGTCGAAGAAGTTAACATCACCTTGTTGTGGTACTGCAGCATCTGTGTGATGATTCGGATCTTTGGGTGATAATTCTTTATGGAGATCACTCTGCACACACAGAAACGACGTTCCAACAGCATCCCTGTACATAATTGCACTGTGTCGGTCGGGCTCGGCGTTCATCGTACCGCATGATGTTGGAGGCGTCCTCGGCGTCTGGATCTGCACAGTACTTATTGGCCAGGATTAAGCAGGCGTCCGCGGACTCGATCTGCACCGGAAGAAACCAGGTTTCAGACGAGAGCCTCTGCGGACCAGTCCAGAAGAACAAATCTGTGAATGAGGTACCTTCACTCTCGCCAGGTCATGAGGGTTGAGGACCGAACCCTGGTAGAACTCCACCTGCGTGAAGTGGCGTTTGAATAAGGCTTCCAGCTCAAGATTAGGGGAAATACTGCAAGAGAAGGTCGCGCATGTCAGAGAATTCCCAACACTTCCCGGAATTCCGGGAATCCCACATGCTGCTCTACTTACTTATGGAGAAAAACGATTTCTACATTGACATCGTCCCTGTCCTTGTGTAGGAAGTCTTTGAGGAAGTTGGAGACGCTTTCGAGCGTTATGTGTCCACAGACTACGATGTGCCTTTTCAGATTTGGTGATGGGAATTAAAAAAATAAAAAATAAATGAAAAGAACAGTAAAAGCAGACCATGATTTCAAGAAAAGGCCTGAAATTAAAGTTCATTTGGGCAGCAGGGGAGAGTCGAAATCAATCAGCCACATTTTTTCACAATCGCAGGAATCACCGTTCTAAGCTAAGTTGAAGCCTCAAAAGCCACAAATATACGAACATACATATATATATATATATATATATGTTGCTTGATGTGCCTGATATTCTCCTCTGGATATGATTTAATAACCCTGTTCATATTCATACTACAGGTTGGTAGAATCCTCCAGCGTGCCGTGCTTCTACTACTACTCATGAAATAATGATATCGAGGGCTGAGAACCATATGGCCAAGAGAGCAAAAATGTAAAAAAAAAAAGATAACCACACACACGGATAATAGTATACACAGGAATTTTATAAAAAATAAAATTCGACAAGTGTCACAAGTGTTATTTAACTTCCACATTAAGCATTTATTCACATTTGATCAGGAACTTCCATCTGATATTTATATCCTCAGTCATAGTTCTCACCCCTCGATATAAACCTGGCCCCTCAGACGCTCTCTCATTGCAAAGATGTAATTTTTACATCCACACGAGTTGCAGATTTCATAAAACCCACCATATTAATTCAATTTAATTTAGAAATCTCTAACAAAAGTCTGTAAAATCGCAGGTTTTGGGCTGAGTGAAGATCTCCAGTTCAACCGAAATTATAAATGATGTTACATCATAGTTATCTCCGACTGATCTGATTGGCTGAGAGTATTTTCTGAATCTATTTTCTTCAATGCCATTCGTATTTTTACCTTCTTTCTGTTATCAGTGCTAAAGGATCATTTTATTTTTGGGTCATTAGATACATATCTATCAAGCTAAAATATTCACAACATCATGCACATCAAGTATGTGGCTGAGAAAAAAAATAAACTTGCAACATGCAACGTTCAGCAAGCAAGCCAAGAGATAATTGGGGGGGATTTTTAGACCGAGGCTCTGACTGAAGATCTGGCGATGAATATGAATATGAACATGAAGCAGCGGAGATGCAGGAAACAGCGAACTTTCATTGCGGCGATCATGCCGATGAATGAATTGAAATAGCTTTATTCTAAACTGGGTTAAAATAAAGCAAAATGTGACTGATTGGCCAAAATAAATCAGTGAGACATGAACATTATAAATCTGAAAGCAATGATTGTCGACAGCGAGCATTGCAGCAACACCAGTACAATGTGTTTGATGGCCAGTGTCTCCAGTCAAATTCTGAAATTCTGAGATCACAGATCTCGTCTGCGAGCTCAGATGATCCATAATTGCACACACGTTCTTTTTTTTTGTCACTTTGGAAACAATCGCTTTGCTTTGTCAGATCATTTGGACTTACTTTCTGCCTCGTGTCGAGTTATAAGTCCCCCCGTATTTCTTCCGATTGAGGATGAGCGCAGCGATTTCTGGCACGTAGCGAGCAAACATGGCCTACACGCGTGGGACAGAGAGACAACAGCATGCAGAAAGGGCTCGACTGCGGCCGGCTGGGGGGGCGGCACGCCTCCCCGCTTTAATACTTACTTTCTCCCATTAACCGCACTATAGGAACCACCATATTTCTTGCGGTTTCCTATTAACTCTATGATTTCAGGGACGTAGCTGGCAAACATGGCCTGAGGAGAAGAGGAGGAGACAGAAGAAGAGACTAAAAAAAAAAAAAAAAAAAAAAAAAAAAAAGACAAGAAAAAGAAGACCAGGGCTTCATTGAGGAGGAGAGAGGGGGGGGGGGGGGGGGGGGGGGGGGGGGGAGAAATGTCTACAGTACCAGAGAAAGAAAAAAAAAGTTTTGTTGGACTGAACCGTCGGAATGTTTGCTTGCTCAAAAGGGAAATGACGAAGAATAAAAAAAATTGCAAATGCATTGTCAAAAATGCATTCCAAAGGTTAGGGGTTCAAAAAATGTACGAAAAGCATTTTCTCAAAAAAATAAAAGCACAGTTGACTTTGTGGTGTCACACTGTGGTGAAAAAAAAAGATTAGTTAATTAATAAAAATTGACATGCAAGGATATCAGCTGAAAAGTAAAATAACCCAAGTGCCATGTTTAGTCCAACAAACTCTATGCCAGGTTGATCCAGATAATCCTGCCTGACAGTCGGCCATTTTTGTTCCCTTTAGTCGAGAGCTAAAGACTTTGACCCCCATTTCCAAAGTGCTACAACAGATGGGGCGCGTGGGGCGTGTTCACTAACGTCACGTCAGATCTGCTTTCAAGGTTTACAGAAATAAGCAGAACTGACCGCTTGCTGGCCATTTTTGTTGGTGTCTATTTATTTCTGACACACAGACGCTTTAATGACGATTTTATAAAGTTGGCCAAATTCCTCATTCTGGACCCCCTACTATCAATTTGTCACGTCCGCAAAGTACATTACACAGCGTTGCCAGATATGCACTTATTTCAAACGAGTGATAAATATTTCATGAAAATGTGGCCTTTTTGGTCTGATTTGTCGAATTTGCCTCAATCATCTGACCGCAGCTGACACAGACTGGACCATGTGACACCAACCAGTCCCTGAGTTTGTTGAAAATGGGGAGAGGTGGTGCAGGGTGGGGTCCTGAAATCGCAGAATGAGTAACTAAAACGGCTTCATACTCAAAATCAGCCTTCACCGGCTCTTTGGCACCGGAGGGGGGGAAAAAACGTGAGATGTGCGACGCCACCTTTCATCCCAGTGTGATGATGTACTGGTTCCTGGTGTGGTTAATGGGTGATAAAGGGAGGTGCAGAAGAGCACTGGTGATCAGTGATTTAGTGATGATACTAACAAACACATTACTTCAAGTATAATTACGAGGCAAATTGACTTTCAATTATGAACAAATGGTACAATATAATGAATAAATGGCTCGTTGCTGATATAATATGCTGGAAGAGTTTAAATGCAGAAGAGTCTAAATGTGGCATTTTCTGGGGTCAGGGGTCAGGGAAGCATTTTATATCCAGCAAGGAGACATTTCGAAAACTATTTGACTTCTACACACTATGTGGGGGTCTGGCCGTTGGTTGGGGTTGGAGAAAGTATAAAAACAGATGTCACGCAATGATGGAGGACAACAATGGCAATAAAGGACAATAAAACTTTTGTTTCTGATTTTTACCAATCCCCCGAGGATGAAGAAGACCATGAAAAGGCGGCCCAGGGTGGTTTTCGCACAGACGTCTCCATAGCCCACGGTGGACATGGTCACCATCAGCAAATACACACATTCCCAGTAGGAGAGCAGTTGGGAATTTTGAAAATTTTCCCAGGGGTCCCCTGAGTTCTCCACCTGAAATGCATGTTACATATTTCATAAATCTTGACATATTACTATCATAAAAATAAGTGGTTCCTATAGTAAAAACAGTATCCTACAAAGGACGTTTTTTTTTTTTTATAGTTTCTCACTCGAATGAAGAACATACCAGGTGGATGAAGCCAGCCGCAGTCAGCCATGTGCTTATGAAGATGGAGCACAGGTTCACCAACTTTATGGAATTGCTGTTCAAAAAAAAAGTTTTTCGGAAGGTTTAATGAAATGTTCTAGGTGTCTTGTAGGTATACCTACAAAAAAGTGTCCAGGGTGTATTGGGTGGCTGGTGTAGTAAAGAACACCTTTAGAGGAGATTTTCAGACTCATAAACCAATCAAAATGACCTTGACGAGGCCAAAATATTAAAACCATTTAAATCAAGTTACATAGTGATGTTGGAAACACGATTTTAAAAAATTGGTTAAGGGTGAAGATATGAGCAACTTTGATGAGGACTAACATGAAGATGAGCCCACAGCACACCTTCAGAGGTGGTTTTAATGTAGTGCCTGGCTCTGTCTTATTTCAATGCCTCGTTTGGATATGGGTTAGTCCAACAGTAATGGGCTCCGACTCTGCCCTCACCTCCAGAGCGAACGGAGAGATGGAGAGAGATTATTCTGAAACGTTCGGCTGGGCTATAAGCTTTTTCCTGACATCTGTACAAAAAGATTTAATTCCGCCCACTGTGGACATGTGGGACGGGGGGGAAGGGGGGAGCCAGATTGCTTCAAAAGTCACAGAGAACATTCTAATTTCACTCTAGCATTACAATGCGCCAATTGCAATTAGAAACCAAGATCGTACAGCGTAATGAAACGTTGTGTTGAACAGCATCTCCATTCATATTTTCAACAAGCAGATGCCTTTAACGTCCAATAGTCTGCAAAGAACAGGTCAACGTCACGGCGCACGTACTTACCTCGTCTTCAAAATATTCAAGAACTGTAAAATCTCGGAGAACTGGATGAGTCTTAAGGCCCGAAGGAACCGTAACCCTGCATGGAGGACCGAGAGACAGAGGGAGAGGCGGGGTTAAAAAAAAAGGCCCACGCGCCTGCAGCGGCGCCCACACTCGTACCTTTAAAACCCTTGTCCATTTTGGAAAGTGTGAACGATTTCACAAGTTCCCACAACCGACGCGCCAAGCCCATCGAAACGTCGGTGCCTTTATGAGACCCGGCGAGCCGAGCGGCCGCGGATGAAAACCTGGATTAGAACCGGAGCAGGTGGGGGAACTCTGACGGATTTTACCAAAAAACATTGCGTCAGACCTCCAACGCCAATAAAGCTGCCGATTAGAAGTGGAAATTATTCAAATATAAACAGCAACCGAATAAAACAAAAAAAACGTCAAACTTCATTCATACAAATAATTAAAAAATCTATGAAGTATTTTTTTATAAAATTGTAGTTTTCAGCATATAACATTTTTTATTTTTTTTACAGTGTCCTAACTTTATTTTAAAATAAACATGAGAATATTCACAGACCCAGACGTTCGTAAAGAAGCGCCAGTCGGTTTTAGATGCGTTACGCAACACGACGTGACGAGGGACGAGCAGCCGTTTCGCTGTCACGCCACCTAAAGTGACCTCTACCCTGAACTTTACACCGTTTATCCAATCCTGGCAACGAGGTGGGGGGGGGGGATGAGAACGGTCTCCGCCCTTACCCCAGTACGAGACGAGGTGGAGGCAGGCGGCCAGCGTGGCGTGGAGACCGCCGTGCTCGTCCTCCTCGGCCCCGTGGCCGGTCTTCACCCGGTAGCCGTTGTGGAAGAGGTCGGCGCAGGACTTCTTCCGCCTGCGGGCGTCCAGGATCACGCCTTGGTGCGCGGCCCCGTCCGGGCCCCTGTACACCAGCATCTTAGTCGGGATCATGGCAGCAGGACTTTTAGATCTTCTTCCTGCTTCTTAGTCCTGGTGGTTAAAAGTCCGGTTGTGCCACCTTCTTCCCATCGCTTCCAACCCAGATCATCAGAACCAGAAGCAGAGCCAGCCGGTGGACAAGAAGAAGCCGGGACGTGAGGGTCCGGGGGGACGTCGTGATCATATTGCAGTTATGATCATTCATGTAGTGAAGGATTTAATACCAGCCCTTGTCCATCAGGATATTACAACATAAGCTTCTTTATGCTTCGCCCGAGAAACGGCCTGGACCAACAAACATCTCGTCTGGATCTGCAGACGTCCACATCGGGCTCTCTCTCTCTCTCTCTCTCTCTCTCTGTGTAATCTGTGATGGAGGGAAGCTCCTTGTATCTGGACAGGGTCCTCAAAAGACCTCGAGATCATTCAGATCTCCTCTGGGAAAATCTAATCCCGATTTAATCACTGCAGTAACGGAGCGCAGAACCGCCCCGTGATCCCGGCATAATCCCACCAAGAGAAGAATGAAATGACAAAAAAAAACGGTCGCTACGTTCAAAAGCGGCAGGATTAATGGGAGAGATGAAAACTATTTTAAAAAGTTCAATTTGGACAGCATGATATGTCATGAAGGCTCTCCGTCATTCTTCGACAATGGATCCTGCTCCCCCAAAAACACGGCTTCGTTACCTTTTAGCGCGTTTCAGATGTATGTTACGTCGTCTAGTCATTCTACTGACAAATATGAACATATTACAACATGCATGCAGCCTGTACAACTGTATTTATCGAACGATCAGCTGATGAAAATGACTTTCCGGTTCCGAAATGTGACAATTCTGTCCTGAAAAATACGGAATCTTCTTACATTAAATAGGATATTATTTATTATTGGGGATGTCCTACACAGGAAACACCTACTAAATTAATTCATGTTGCTTCATAAATTGAACAATTAATTATGAACCAGTTATTGTGCATTCAAATACAGACATGCAGTGGTCAGCGAAAGGACCCCGTCCCCTCCACCAGTCACTAACAGGATTGTTTGACCAATTTCAGCTGCTGAGGATGGACCGGCCCCCATCTGTCCAGGCGTCTGTTCGCCCGTATGGGTAAGTAACGTATTAAAAGGCCTTATGTACATACAATACATAATATTCATATTATAAACGCTCCTGCTTTTAAATGCTTACTTTTGTCCTTTAAATTGAATACATTAGCAGACACTGACTGCTAATGTATTTAAGCCTCCATTACATAGACTTCTGCTCTTCTGCTCTTCATGGGGTTTTAAACACAGAGACGAGGGACACAGCCAGCAACGGGCAACAGGAATAACTACTATTCTGATATTCCTGAGATTACGCTGATAAAAATATCAAGGGACCGAATGGTATTAAGTGTGGCCTAGTGGGTAGGACACCCGTCTATGAACCAGAAGGCCCAGGTTCGAACCCCACTTACTACCATTGACGTCTGGTATTTGCTGTAAATGTAAAAATGTGAACCTGGGTCTTTTGTTTCATAGGTGAGTGTGTTATTCACAATCCATTAATACCACCCAATACATGCTGTAAAGTACAAAAGTACAACAACATTTATTTCTTAAATAGCCCAAAGTCACATACGGAATGTCTCAATGGGCTCTGACAGGCCCTTGGTATTTGACAGTAACTGTGAAAACAGACTGTGTTGATGTGCCAAAAATCTATCTATCAGGAAGTGTTATGTTTCATAATATATATTTGCTATTATCCCAATATTACACTGGCGATTCAGTGATATTCAGTATATCGCAGGAGTGTTGTGTGAAATCCTGATATCAGCACAACTGAGGAAAATATCTTGCAAACAGCATTTTATCATAAACCACTTTGTTTTTGTAAAATTGCTTACCTGCATTTAATGCAGCGTGCTGGAAAATGCCTTCAGGGGTATGTTATGAGGATACTGAACACTGATATATTGCACCATCCATAATCATTTTTGACCAAGCAGAATGCTGCGGCCTGTCGTGAAGTCATGGGCATAGCACGCCACCAGGGGGCGCTAGTCACCCACAAGAACTTGTTCTTCGTTTACTTCCTGCACCTTTTCCATTAGGCTTTCTGACTTGTTCTGCACCGCGGCCTGTTTAATTTAACGTCCCCCCGTGCCTGTGTGACCCCTGTTCGATCGGGACGCCACACGCCACCCCTGAGCAGTTTAACTTCTTTTCCACACAAGAATAAATGAATTAGAGCCAAGTTCTGCATTCAGCCCCATGATGGCTAATATGGCACCGCGCCCCGCCTTTTGTGTAATGCCATTATGGATTAGCCCGTCTGTCCCCGAAAAAAAGCGGCTGGTGGACAATCACAAAAATTGCACTCGGGCTGATTTACAGTAACTGGGTTATAGATTATGTTGTCGTGGTGACGCGGCCCCCCATCTCTTGCCCTTGAAGGGCCCCGCAATCAACAAAACAAAAGAGAAGCAGGGTGGGGCGGGGCAGGGCTGGATTTCTGCGAATCTAATTCCTGCGACGTAATCGCAAAAGCCCGCGGCCGGTGGACTAAGCTGATTTGCGAGCGAGTAAGTAGTGCAGGAAGTTCATCTCGTGGTGACCACGCCCACCGCGCCACAACAGAAACCAGGTATCAGATCATCGTCATTACGATGAAAACGGCCCGCGTTACCATCCAATTAAACCCTACAGGCCCACGCTGCTCTGAATAACTGGATGCGGCCGTAAGCAGGTCCAACGCTAAGTAGATCACAAGATGGCACCAAACCAACTGTCACCACTGTGACTGGGTCACAAAACCTTTACATTTCAAAAATGGACGGAAGGGAGAGTGAAATCTACCAACCGATCCTGAAAAAACTATTAATTTCCTCCAGCGGCAATGGCTCCAGCACCAGGGCTCCTCCGCTAAAAACCGCAGGTGGAGGAACCATGTCACCTCATACACTACATCTGGAGGTCACATCTTGGCTGCCCACTGCTCGCTAAGAGACCCCGAACTCCACCTCAAACTATGCCTATTGACGTATTTTCATATAATGACGTACAGTACAGGCCACAGGCTCTTTTGGCCACACCTTCTCATTCAACGTGTTTTCTTTATCTTCACGACCATTTACGTTGGTAGATTCTCACTGAAGGCATCAAAACTATGAATGAACACGTGTGGAGTTCTGTACTTAACAAAAAAAGGTGAAATAAGTGAAAACATGTTTTATATTCTAGTTTCTTTGCTCTGATTACTGCTTTACACACTCTTGGCATTCTCTCGATGAGCTTCAAGAGGTCGTCACCTGAAATGCTTCTCCAACAGTCTTGAAGGAGTTCCCAGAGGTGTTTAGCACTTGTTGGTCCAGCTCACCCCAAACCATCTGGACTGGGTTCAGGTCCGGTGACTGTGGAGGTCAGGTCTCCACTTTTTGTTAAGTCCAGAACTCCACATGTGCTCATTCATAGTTTTGATGCCTTCAGTGAGAATCTACCAGCGTAAATGGTCACGAAAATAAAGAAAACACGTTGAATGATAAGATGTGTCCAAACTTTTGGCCTGTACTGTATATGTATTGACGTATTTTACGGACAAAATACACATAACGTTTCCATTACATAGAAAGAAATCCCAATGTTTATTCTCCTGACTGAACTTTTGGAGACGTACCCAGCCAGCTCCGGTTGAGATAGACCGAGACGAAAACCGGTGGCACGGTGAAGAAGTCCACCACCGAGTTCACCTCCAGCCAGAACCACAGCTTGTCGTTGGCAGCTATAAACTGCGGGAGACACAGAAAGGTGGAATTGACGAGGGGAGGCGAGCGCATTTCCGCCGATTTCCGGGGTTCCGCAGTGCACTCACGCGCAGGCCGAAGTACAGCAGGAAGAAGATGTTGAAGGCCATGTCAATCTGCAGCGTTAGGTCCTCGCTGAAGATCTGGCAGGACTCTATAGGGCTGTTGGGACACAGAGTCGCATGTTAATTGCACGTAATGAACGCTTGTAGCTCACGGATGGTAAGAACGTGCATGAAATTTGCAATTTTGCATTTTTCAACCCTTAAAGAACTGCATGTGAAAGAACTACATATAAATAAGGAAAAAGAATTCTAAATCAAAAATAAGAATTGACGCTAGACCATAAAACCAGGCATATCAAACCGATTGCTGCAGAACTTGAAGGGTTAACTGCATGCATTGTGCTGCGCTGACCGTCCATCTTTCTGCATCTTTTAACAGTAGCGGATCCATGAAGCCTCTTTCTTTTACTTTAGGTACCCACGTATCCACTCCTGATCGTCTCACCAGGACGTGGAACGTCTGTAATGGTCCGTTTTTCGTCGCTTATGGGTACCTAAAAGTGCATGCAAGCTTTGCCATGGCTCACGTACGCAGACCCACGTAGAACCGCAGACAGGCCTTTCTGCGGCCGAGCATGCAGAGGAGCGGCGTGGCGTAAACCCTACAGTTTTAATAACAGCGTCTCAAAAACACGTCCTGCGAATCAATACGTACAATCCATTACAACGAACAATGGGCAGCTACATCCGGACACAAAACCAAATCTGCTTTAGCCAATGAAATAGCACAAAACTCAGCTTTATTGTTTATAAGCGCACTGGCTCTGCAATAATGCAAAAAAAACATTGTCTATTTGACCCGGACATTTTCTATGAAACGATGAAATATTAAAAATAAGACACAAAGTAAAACAATAATAATCCTGTTGTGCAAAGCTGGGTCACCAGCATAATTCATACACTACCAGTCAAACTTCTGGACGCCCCGACTCGGTGGCGGTTATGCAGACTAAGATGGAGCCATTTTTCGTATTTGTCGTATGAGGACAAAGTGAAGCATGTTTGATGAATCTGTTTTTTCCTCTTTTTACCTTCATGGCGCCATTGTTCACTATTGTGAAAAGCCGCTTGATGAGACGCTCATTAACATGAGTGAACGATAAGAAAGTGTTCAGCATGAACCTTCAGGACTGTTGGAAACCGTCCCCGTTGTCCAACAAAGACAAGGGGGATGCAAATATTCAACTTATATTTTAATCCATAACCTCAAGTGTGTTATTTCATAGTCCTGTATCTTCAGCTTTGTTCTATAATTTTTGTTCTATATTCATAAATGAGTAGGGGCATCCAGACTTTTGACTGGTAGTGTACAGTAAAAACATTATTATACTGTACTGATCTCTCTGTATCTGGTTCCAGAATCTTCTTTGGAATGACCATTCAAACATCATCTATAACCACATGTGAAAAAGTTTATTAATATTAGTAATCTGTATCATTCTTAAATGTTATCTGCATATTTTAGCTCCAATAAAAATTAAAAGTGTGACTTTCTGAAGACGTTAAGGTGTTGATCAGATACTATTTGAAGAGTAACATTTGATATACAGTGCAGTATATGTTGGTCACATCAAATAATAATAAGTTCCTCTGTTAATGATCCTAATCAGGCTTGGAAAACACACACACACACACACACATAGATGGTGGAGACACAAAGCAGGATGTTTTTGATGGGAAATGAACAGAAATGTTCTGCTCTGGGTTTTCTAGGGTGGGTGTTGAATGGGGACGAGCATAAACTGCATTCATAATTCATCCAGCGGTCAGACTGAAAGGAGGGACAAACAGGTCCAGTCGTGACTGAGCCAGATGAATTATTGACACGCGATGAGGGTGACGACTGAGGGACGGGAAGGACGGGGACACAGAATCAAACACAAACACACATCACAGGCATGCAGACATTCAGACAGATAAACTTCACACGGTCACACACACTTACTGGTGAAACTGGCTGGTAATGAAGACCCATTTATGGTTTGAAAGGGGTGTGGCTTATGTACAACACAGTTATTTTGAATATATTATGATAATTTGCTGTTAATGAAATCTAAAGACACTTTTCTGGTAATAATGACCTATTTCTGGTGTGAAAGGGGCGTGGCCTGTGATTAAACACACCTTTATAATGACTACATCTAAATAAAAATTAGATCTAAATAAACATTGCTCATTTCACCACCCGAAACCATATGCTACAGTGCTGTACCTAACACTCGGCCAGCAGAAGCTTGGCCACGCCCCTTCCCTCAGCCCGCACGGCCGCTTGTTGACATCTCGACATGGTTTCCTGGTATCGGTTGCAGCAGCGGTACACCGCTTCCATCGTAAAGCAGAGCGTGAGAGCAGGGCGGCCTAATTACAGGAAGGCCGCTATCCATTACAGGACGCTGTCAGTCCAACACGGGCCAGGCCCAGACAGCGGGCGCGTCCTTCAGCACTCTGTCCATGCCATCTGCTCGCCATCGTAAATATATTCCGCATCGTGACAAGCTACGGTCCCTGTTCAATGTCAGCCCAATTCCAATTCCCTGGTACTCCGTATTAAATCTGGAATCCTCGCTCTCATCGCGCACCGCGGTCATCTGCCGTGAAGGATTAGCGGGCGTCTCAGCGTCAATTATCACTGTCTGCTGTCCCCTGTATGGACTTTCTACGGCTGTGAAAGTGATTGTTTTTGTCATTGTGACACAACAAAATGTGTCACCCCTGGTGAGCAGAGTGCAGCGATGCTACGCCACCACTGCCCCTCACTCGTGCATTTAAACCTGAAGGCAAACCAAAATCATGTCTTTTCTTTGTTAGAAAATGATAAATCCCAACGGAAGAATGGCACACGCGCGGCACGCATAAACCTGCGCGTGAGTTGACTTGCGGGTGCCGGCAGGGGTGAAAGGTCACACTCCCAGTGGGTGTCCAGATGGCTGAGCTGGGCTCTTCTTATGCTGAACTCCCACGCGAACGCAGGCCAACCCCCCAGAGGGCCGCTGCAGTAACTAACCAAAGCCGTGGCCAATCAAGCCTCCCGCGTGAATAGAAACCGAATTAGCCTGGTGGTGTCCACAAAGTCAAGCAAAGTCAACATCAACAAAGAGTAGAACCTTTCGCAAACCAAAATATCCTCCGTGTGCGTGGTGGTGGTTGTTCTCTACGATGCAAAAAATGTATACATCAATAAACCACAAAACATCAGGAAACTAGACTAACAATATTTTTACATTTACAGCATTTACCAGACGCCCTTGTCCAGAGTGACTTACAGTCAGTAGTTACAGGGACAGTCCACCCCTGGAGACACTCAGGGTTAAGTGTCCTGCTCAGGGACATGATGGTAGTAAGTGAGATTTGAACCTGGGTCTTCTGGTTCGTAGGTGAGTGTGTTACCCGCTAGACTACTACCACCCTTGGTGGGTAGTAATATATGGTGGTAAAATGAAAAAAGTGAAAGTGAAGTGATTGTCACATGTGATACACAACAGCACAGCACACGGTGCACACAGTGAAATTTGTCCTCTGCATTTAACCCATCACCCTGAGTGAGCAGTGGGCAGCCATGACAGGCGCCCGGGGAGCAGTGTGTGGGGACGGTGCTTTGCTCAGTGGCACCTCAGTGGCACCTTGGCGGGTCGGGATTTGAACCGGCAACCTGCTGATTACAGGACCGCTTCCTTAACTGCCCCAAAAGTTCAGCTGTTGCCAGATTTGGTGTAATTGTCCCAGTCTTTTTCCAGTAGAGTTAAATTCCATAATCTATGTGTAAACGTGGGGTTGGGCTGCGTAACACCTCGTCTTGACAAGCAGCTACAACCACAAAACCAAGCTGTAAACCCTTCCTCCAATCTGGCAACACCGGCCACAACATGTCAGCTGCCATTCCTCCAATCTGGCAACACATGCCACAACATGTCAGGCATCTCAGACACGCCTACTTTTTAGGTAAACTAATTAGAACATAAGAATTAATCAAAAAAAGTTGGGAGAACACCATAGACTGAACATAGAAGAGCATTTAGAACCTGGCACGTTGGGAAATATGTTAATTAGAAATAAATGAATGAATTGATGGTGCGAGTTGTCTGGCTGTCCGGGTTCGAGCAATACTCACTCGGACGAATCGATGAAGTATATGACCAGGGCCCCGATACTGAGCGCGAACACCAGGACCACCTGCGAATGAAGAGACAAAGACAGGGGGACATCACATCAATAGAGCCGTTGCAATCAGCATTAATGAACAATGATGGCGGTAAAAAGACGAGTTGCCAGGATCTGTGCGCTAATGGCTCCCGTGCCGGTGAGCTGTAATTACTTCGCGGTTACTCTATACAGCATATATCCTGGGGGAGACGCGCTTTTTACAGCCCGGGGTGAATAATTGATGGCGGGTCGGGGCGCGTTTTGCTGACGGATCCCTCTTCCAGGGTAAACAGCAGGGGCTGGAAGAAAATTAGGCCGAAACCCAATCCGGCATGATCTCTGCCTGAACGAAGAGAGATGAGGCCGAGCTCTTGACTTCGTAGCTTTCGTTAATATTTAATAACCTATAAGCAACCAATAAACGATGGTATTTATTTTATCTAAACACCATTTGCGCTTCTGGATAAAAACGGGGGACAGGAAAGTGTGGCTCAACTTTAGCACCCCGTTGAAAAGTTGCTCTTCGGCCTGCCAGTGATCTGGGGATTTTAATGAGATGCGAATCTCCTGTGAACCGAGATACGGGTCGGCACGGAAAGTGCCGGAGACTTCCGCTAAAGGAAACGGGCTCCTGGGCTTTGGGGGCCATTGTTCATTAGCGTTTTCTGCATAATCCTGAGTGGCAGGAATATTTTTCTTTTTTTTTTTTTAGGAAGTGCGGGGCGTAAACAACAGAACAGGGCGAGCGGGGAGGGGGATCGTAATCCACGAGGTTTACATAACGGGGTTCAGACCTCCTGCTATTTACAAATGACACAATGAACATCCTGCAGAAGCATCCCTCCCCGTGCATTATGGATGAGCCGATGGCGGCGGCGGAGCGATTATTTTCCGTGATGGGAAATTGTATTGTCACAGGACCACTAATGAGAAAACACCTTCATGCAAGTTTTATCTCCAGTGAATGGCGGGCGTGGCGCTGTGCCCCCTGCAGGCGGTGGGGTGAACATCGGATTTGGCTCGGGTTCGGCTGAAGAGCCTCCGCTAGGGGGCGCCGAGGCACAATTTTCCGTTGTGCCTCAAGATGATGCCACATGTAGCGTCTTTGAAGCGTCATTACATCCCCGTACATTTACATTTTACATTTACAGCATTTATCAGACGCCCTTATCCAGAGCGACTTACAATCAGTAGTTACCGGGACAGTCCCCCTGGAGCAACTTAGGGTTAAGTGTCTTGCTCAGGGACACAATGGTAGTAAGTGGGATTCGAACCTGGTTCATAGGCAAGTGTGTTACCCACTAGGCCACTACCACCCCGTACGGCGCGACCGCTGCATTAATTCACAGATAATCCCAAAATGGCGGAATTAAACGTGTCCTTTGCTCAGATCATCCTGGATTACTGAAGGAACTGATTCCGCAACAGATCACGATCGTGATTTATGGACATAAATGCACGGGAAAGAGTGTCGGACGTGATTAATTATGAAATTAACCACATCCGCGGTGAGCGAGAGTAAACCAGGTAAAGAGGACAGGATTGAAGACGGGATTACTTTCTATTACCGGAAATTGTAAAAGAATGACTTCTCATTTCAAATATCTTTAAAAATTTAAATTCCGGCCATCTGACCTGATCCAGGAAAATTGTATAAGTTGCAGAATCATATCAGCCGGCTTTTCATATCTCACGAACTTCGGTTCAAGATTCGAATCTAATCGCCTGACAACTAAACAGAAAGGATTAAATCAAACCAACATAAAAATATTAGGATTAAGTATGTTTTTATCGATCAACACGTGAACAGGGAGCTAAAAGCAATGTTTTCCGTTAATAAAAGCATGTATTAATAGAGGCCGTAAAATACATTTTCCTGGCTCGAGAGAAGTCGCGGGGTCACCGGGGTCGTAAAAGTCCTTGATATTTCTGGCCTTCACAATCTTGTTAGCACCAAGACTGAATTCCTGCCTACGAGAGTCAGGAACGTTTCTCCAGCAGCCACAATAAATCGCGACAAGAAGTCGCCACCATTTTCATTTCTGCGCAGATGCCACACATAGCTCCAGACACAGAAGGCCGCTTCTATTTCCAGGCCCGCGGCCCTTCTTAAGGTCACTACGTCCGTCAAGCTGCCGTTCATTCCTCCTAAAAGGTTCCTCACTGCAGGACATCCAAGTTAATCATAAATCAGCCGAGGACTTCGCCGTGCCACTCCAGAGAGGAACATCTGACCCACGTTCATTTTACCTTCACGACACGTAGCCGGCGCCATTATCCAGAGCGACGTACAATCAGTAGTTATAGGGACAGTCCCCCTGGAGACACTCGGGGTTAAGTGTCTTGCTCAGGGACACGATGGTAGTAAGTGGGATTCGAACCTGGGACTCTGTGATCTGGTTCATAGGGTTCTACTACCACAGCAAAGAAATGAGGGTACTTTAAGTGTTTTTATTTCATATTAAAAAATGTAAAAAGAGTCCAATTAAATGCAACAACTGTGGAATTACATTGTGTGGGACGATTTCTTCACATTTCTGTTCCTGGTGGTGAAAGTGGACTGACGTCACATTAAAAAAGTGGATGGTAGAAAAAAATACTATTCTATATATGTATATATGTAAATGTATATCAAAAAGTGATTAATTATGGCAGTGTAAGATAGATTTAAAACAGCATACACTAACAGGCCAAAAGTTTGGACACGCCTTCTCATTCAACGTGTTTTCTTTATCTTCATGACCATTTACGTTGGTAGATTCTCACTGAAGGCATCAAAACTATGAATGAACACATGTGGAGTTCTGGACTTAACAAAAAAAGGTGAAATAAGTGAAATAACATGTTTTATATTCTAGTTTCTTTGCTCTGATTACTGCTTTGCACACTCTTGGCATTCTCTCCATGAGCTTCAAGAGGTCGTCACCTGAAATGCTTCTCCAACAGTCTTGAAGGAGTTCCCAGAGGTGTTTAGCACTTGTTGGTCCAGCTCACCCCAAACCATCTGGACTGGGTTCAGGTCCGGTGACTGTGGAGGTCGGGTCTCCACTTTTTGTTAAGTACAGAACTCCACATGTGTTCATTCATAGTTTTGATGCCTTCAGTGAGAATCTACCAACGTAAATGGTCATGAAGATAAAGAAAACACGTTGAATGAGAAGGTGTCCAAACTTTTGGCCTGTACTGTAAAAAATACTTTTAAAAAATAGTTTAGAAGCACTTGAGTGTTGTACGCTCTCCAAATGAAGTTTTATTGTTTATGTATGTAATAATTTGGTTTTCCAGCCTTTGTCTGAGTGCTAATTGCAGGATTTCCCCAGCTTCAGACTCTGGTCAGCCTGTTTGTTCCCCTCTGTCTCCACCTGGCATTAAATCGCTGGAAAAAGCTCTCGGCCTTCAGGCAGAGCGGATGAAGCCACGTCACCGCAGCCGAATCAGAGCCGCGCAGCAGCGACTGTTGGGCTTTTAGAAAAAGAAAGAAAACGATAAAACTCTCGGCTGAGGGCGACGGCCGTCGTCGGTCGAGCTCCACCGGCGACAACAAGCCGGGACGTCAAGCCGGGAAAACCAGAGCGGCGGCCCGGCTGCTTCTTTTTTTAATCAGCGAGAGGACAGCAGGACGATGGGATTACGCTGCAGATAACACAGCAGCACGCTTTCATCACACCACGCGCTCATTAAAAACGCTTTTATATACACACACACACACACATATATATAAAAAAAACTCGGTCACTGGAATAAGATTAATCTGAGCTGCTATTGTCCACACATTCTTGGTTCGTGGAAAATAATCATGAAATCAGGCTTTGCAGGCAGATGATTAAATCAATCGATATCGGTGCAAAACACTTGCCTACAAACCAGAAGTCCCAGGTTCAAATCCCACTTACTACCATCGTGTCCCTGAGCAAGGGAGGGACTGTCCCTGTAACTACTGACTGTAAGTCGCTCTGGACAAGGACGTCTGATTAATGATGTAAATGTAAATGTACTGTCTTTAAACGGTCATTTCCCGTTTTTCACTGTGTCTTTTAAATTGCCCCTCTGGGACAAATAAATTCATTGAATTGAAGAGAATTAAATTGAATACGAGGCGGAGCTCATTAAAATGCCTCGCTGATATGTTATTGATCATTAGTGAAAATTAATAGTAAACAATCCCCTGTGTAGTTGAACTTCAATATAATGGGTCAGGTTTGAACATGTAGGAGGCGTGAAGTATACAATATCAGACACTCGGTGGGGAGTCTGGAGGTGGACCTCACCGTCGTTTCAGCTATTCAAACGCCGGCCGGCTGAAGTTGACTCATGAGATGTCCAGGAACTGTCCAGGAACAGGCGCGGCACGCAAATCTTCCGACGGATACTGACATGCTGTCATATGCAGCCCATCAGTGTGATGGATCCAAGTTCTCCACTCTTTATATTAATTCTGACAGGCATTTCGTATTCAGTCTAATTCCACTAATGAGAAAAAAGGACATTTCAACTTCTAATTAGGGCTGCCAATCCATAAAATAATTTAACTGATGAAAATCGCAGAATCAATTAAACTTACAATAAAATCGGAAAAGTAACGCTTGATATGCTGTGTATTTTGAACTATAATATAGTCAAGTGTAGAAAAGAGGCTCAGTGTGGGGGCGTGACCAGGAGATGATCTGGTCTACTTTAACTATTTTTTGGCAACTTTTTACTGTTTTTTGGGTTTATTTAACACTATAAATATTTCTACCTCAATTTGTAAATAAAAGGTCCCCTATCATGAAGGACAGCAGCAGCTCAGACTGTCGGATCGGGATTTTTTCCCCTTATGACGTCATATAGGGAAAAGTTACCTCTCGTTGCAGAGAATTTCCCACCCCTCCCCTAAAAAAGGAACTCCAACTCCAGAAAGGAACTTCCAAACGTGCAAAGCATTTTAGCTGCTCACCGACACGACTTCCTGTCTGCCCCAAACATTGTGGTTGGTGGACGGTGTTGATGACGTCATTTCCGCGAATGTCCCTCGACTTCTATAGGCCGCTCTCCTCCTCGTCCCGCCTCTCTCCTCCTCATTAGCATATAAAGCTACAGATGGTGAAACAGTGCATCTTGGGAAATCTCATCGTGGGACTGGATCAAAGCGGCTGTAATTCTGCACCGAGAGACTTCAGATGCAGAATTAGGGGCTCTTTAAGCTTCTTGGAAGAGTGACGTCTGGCTGTTGACCATTCATTTTAATAATGTAAACGTGTAAAAGGGTGAAAACACTGTGATGAAGTACTTGAGCTCCTCCGGTTGACTTATTAATAGTGAACCTTCGCTGTTAGTGCAGCGATACTTGTAAGATTATAAATGAGACGTCTCGGGGACTCGGCGTTAATAAACACCGGGCCCTAAAAGGCCTTTTGCAGCAGGGCCCGACACGCGCCTGGTCAAACCTGCTTTATTTGGGATGCTCAGCGGATGATGAACACGAAGTTCCTCCTTATCGCCGGCGAAGATCTCTAACAGTTTACAGGCGAGCGGGACGCGCTCGGAGAGACGAGCTTTTATAGATAAACGGGCCTCGGCTGGCGATCTGCAGAGTCGCCAGGCCATACAAGCCCGCGGAGTCACCGCCGCGTCCCGGTCACAATGTAAACAGAGCACCTGGCCGGCGAGGGCGGACGTTGGCGCGGAGGAGCCGCGAATCGGCTTTAATGCGACCCTCAAAGCGAGCGCTGCGCGGAACGCACATCTGCCGTGCTTAGGTAAGCCGCCGTTGCCATGGCGACGGAGCAGCTCACTAAACATTCGCAGCCTGTGCCATTGTTGTTAAGCCCCCCCCCCATCAACGCCCCCACCGCCCACGCCGAGCGGCAAAGGCAAACATGCCACACACACACACACACACACACACACACACACACACCATGCAGCTCATTTTTGTGGTCCAGACGGCGCTCTGAAGGGCCTGGACTGACAGCAACGCGGCTTTTCACATAAACACATTTTCAAATGACATTCGTCAGCAATGCTAGAGAATTCCGGAGTATCCAGAATCACCGTAAGGGTACAGTAAGGGCATCAAATGGTTGAAGATGTAAAATGGATTATGAAAATGATGGTTCTTGCATTCCAATTGGGCCAAAAATGTCCAAAAAAAAAAACCCCACCGCGTTTGATGGGCGTGGCCAGGCTGTGCTGTTGATGCCAGATTGGCTGGGTTCTGAATATACGTCTGCTGTCAGAAGTGTGCATGATGTTATAACAAATAGTATTCGCTTTATTGACCGTCGATTTTATCTGGCAAAACTAACAGCACTACTTTTTCTTAAATAGCATATTTAATCATGATTTAATGATTTATTTAAAATAATAATGCACAATCCGGCACAGCCCGTCCTGCACTGGGACTTTTTTCTCCAACCCTGAATGTAGAATATTTAGTGTGCAGTCGTATATCACACACGCAGCATTGCATTAACTGCGCTGGCATCTTCGCGGTAATAAATCTGAAAGGATAAATCAGAAACGCCGCAGGGCCGATGCGTTATGCTGACTAGGCCATTTTTTTTACTTTTTAAATGAATAACACAACAAAATAAATCATGTTCTGCAGAGAGCCGACCTGAAAGGCCGGTCACACCGAGTGCAGCGGATCAATCGTTCTGTCACGATTAAAATTGAATCCCTGCGTGGGAAAAATAATAATTAAAATATCAGCCATGTTCAGGAATGTAAAGATGATGATACTACAATCACTGTACCAATTCAAAAATTTTATTTCAATTATTGCCTACCCGCATATAAGCGTTCATTAGATATAATAACAGAGTACAAGTAATCCTCTCGGGGGCTAATGACCAAAAATCAGGCCTGAAATGACGTCTTCACCGGCAGACCTTCCTGAAACGCTCCTTTCCAGCCTCGCAAACTTCGACATTACAGCAGAAAGCACTCAGAGCGCCAGAGCGGCCGCTCAAAAACACACTCACTTATGGACGTGATGCACATACTTAATTATTCAGTGCTTTCAGCACCCAAACCTCCGGCCACGTTATAAATTGCCGTTTCTGCGCAATCTTACTTTTCCATCCACTGAAAACCCTAAAAGCCCCAAAGTGTCCGTCCAGCCATCTCGTCCAACCCGACCGGCCTTCAAAACACTTAGAACGTGTTTAGATCATCTGATTTCCTCCAGTTAATGTTCCGAAGTAGTGGCCAGAAGCGGTACTGCAGGTCTGCGCGATTTATCTGTACGATAAACGATCCGAGTGTTTTTGAAAGTGAAAGTGAAGCGACTGCCATTGTGAAACAGTGCAGAACAGCACACGGTGACACGTTGTGTGGGGACGGCACTTTGCTCAGTGGAACGTCAGTGGCACCTTGGCGGATCCACGCTGGGAGGGGCTTAATTAGTCAAATGGCACCAATACAGTTTAACAGCATGATAATAATGAATTATTAGGCTGTAGTGCGTTGTTGAGCCGACACCGGAACTCACCAGGACGCGTCCGGTCAGCGTCTGCGCCGAAATCATGACCCCGGCCCAGTCCTTCACAGAGGTCATCCAGCCCACCTCGCTGGCGGCGGCCTCGGCCTCCTTCTCCACGCCGCTCTTCGCTCCGCCTTCGCCGGCGGGGTGGCTGATCCTGTGGGCGTCCTGCGATGAAGCCACACACAAGCACATATAAATATTCCCGTTCCGACCGAGGATTCTTCATACTCGTCCCACTTGCTCATGAACAAAACATATCTTTATTTATTGAAAATGTACAAATTAGAGAAAAGGTCTTTATATTAATGTGATTTTAAATGATGCTGAATTAGATAAAATCATTTAGATCAAACGATTACTTATGACAGAAAAGGAACAAAATGGTTTATTATGATTATGATTATTATTGGATACTATAAATAATTAATAAAGAGTAACTAAAAAGATTTGAGTACATATGCAAATAATCAGTCATTAAAATAAAATTAACCGCACTCTGGTACTCTTTCAGATGAGACTATATGTCCGACGTGAGAAATCGGTGCAAATTCGCTGAATACTGGTGGCCCATGTGGGTGGTGGTGGTCTAGTGGGTAACACACTCGCCTATGAACCAGAAGACCCAGGTTCAAACCCCACTTACTACCATCGTGTCCCTGAGCAAGACACTTAACCCTGAGTGTCTCCAGGGGGGGGGACTGTCCCTGTAACTACTGACTGTAAGGGTGGTGGGGTACTGAAAGTAGGGTGGTAGTGGCCTGGCGGGTAACACACCCGCCTATGAACCAGAAGACCCAGGTTCAAACCCCACTTACTACCATCGTGTCCCTGAGCAAGACACTTAACCCTGAGTGTCTCCAGGGGGGGGACTATCCCTGTAACTACTGACTGTAAGTCGCTCTGGATAAGGGCGTCTGGTAAATGCTGGAAATGTAAATGCGGAGGATGAAGAGCGGTGGTTCTAGGGCCTGGAGCACAGAGGCGTGTCTCTCACCGCGTCCCAATCCCGTCAACTCCAGCATTCGGCCAATCTGACTGAGATTTCTGGAGTGAAGATGCGCTTTAATCTGTGTTCACGCTCGCCGGGCTCAGCGGCTTTGCAGCTTCCTTGGTCCCGGCGCTTGATCCGATCTCCGGGATTTAGACACACAACGTCCAGCCGGTGCCGGGCGGTGTCGTGTTTCGTCCTGATCGGCGCTTCGCTCCAGAACCGCCCGTGGCACGTGGGGGCAGCTATGCAGCATGTGTTGCGCCCCGGTCAGGCAATAAATCGCGGCCCCCAGCTGGGGACCGGCCTTTCATGCCACTTCATTCCATCCCGGCTGTGAATGGGCGCCGCCGGCCCGCCGCCACCACAAAGGCCACGGGTTCAGGGGGGAGGAGCTCCTCCGACGCGGCAGAAAATGGAATATCGCTACCACGTCAGGGGGACGTTTACCGGGTCGTCCTGAGGCGAGAGATCTTTTTACATCCTGGGCCTGCTGGTGATGTCACAGTTATGGGGGTGTGGCCTACAGGACAAACGTTATGTTTCTGTAGCTAATAATCAAAATACAGGATTCTCAAATACAGGAACATTTCACATAAATTTACAGTATCCAGTGTAGAGGACAGCAGGACATTCTTTCTCACTGAACACAATACCATTCCAATTAAACGCATATAAAAAAAGCTTTTAAAATATCAAAAACATTGTCGTTCCCTGTCCCTGTCCCTGGTTCACAATTCAGTAAATAATGAACAATAATCTGCTTTTTTTTTTATAGAAATCCCTGTGATGTCATTGAGAGCCTCAACCCACCCTAGTCACCTTTAGGTGGACCCTGAGCACCACACACACACAACCAAACACCAGCAGTTCACTTCAAACATCTAAAGTTCTTAATTCTTCATTTCTGTATTTCTTGTTTTTTTTATTGCCTGTATTACTGGGTGGAGACTTTAGAAGGCCACGCCCCCCTTGACAATTAACGCACCAATAAGTCTGCACCTCATCTGCACCTGGGCCATCACTACAACAATCGGAATGATAATATCATAATTTCTAATATATTTGACCTATTTTCCCCCTCCTGATTTAAACGAGTGTTCACGGAACATAATCAATATTCCACTAATGATAATTACTCATTTACTAATGTAACTACGCTCTGAGACGGGGACATAATGTCCATGTGGGTTCCTCAAGCTTTACAAGGTTATATTCATGTCAATATGTGACATTTTAAAGAAAAGTTGTAAATACTGGCTGTAAAATGTCATTTTAACGCAAAGTCTTGTTACATTTGTTAAGTTTTTCTAATGTTTTCTTGCAATAACATTTGCGTGTTTTTATCTTTAAACCGGACACGATCCATAACTATAAGAAAAAAAAAACCCATTTCCCTTCGGAGAGCATGATGAATAAGTCCCGGTTTAAAGACCATCACCGTGGACTGGCATCTCCAGGATTTCTCAGCGTCTGCTCGGTATACGAATATCCAGAATCTTCGTACGATGAGTTGACCGGTATAAAGTACGCGCCGGTCATCCGTGGAGCAGAGTTCTCGTGATGAAGAAGAAGAACAGCTAATTGGCTCCATGCTGCCATCCTGTCAAGGACTAATGATCTTGTCTAAAAATGTCCACCCTGAAAAACGAGGTTCTTTATGAATATTTTATTGGAACGGCGGCAAAGTTCAGAGATAAATGGGCGGCTCGTGCCAGCCGCCGCGGCCGAGGCCTGATTAATCCCGGAGAGAAGACGTCTTTCTTCGCGGGTAAAACATTCCCGTCCTTCTCTGCACCACGTGCACGCCAATTAATTCCAAATCCAGCGTGATTAAAATACCCCCCTAATAGGTTCTATAAAAAGCCGTTAACATTCTTCGAATGGCGAAAATGGCGGAAAGAGTTCTTCTTCGGAACCAAGTTGTCTGCCTCAGTCTTCAGTGGAAGACGGGAAGTCGCAGACTGTTGAGCTGGTTGTAGATCCAACACGGCAGGCGTGGCGCTACGTCGCGTGCAATGTATCGCCCACCCCGTATAACAGGGTTAATAAAACTAGTAAAATTAAGCCAAATAACGCACTACTTATTCACAAATTTCAACGTGTAAAAGTCCCGTCAGTTTCTGACAGATATTTCATGTAGTAAAAAATTAAAATTAAAAAGCAGCACAGCACACGGTGCACACAGTGAAACGTGTCCTCTGCATTTAACCATCACCCTGAGTGAGCAGTGGGCAGCCATGACAGGCGCCCGGGGAGCAGTGTGTGGGGACGGTGCTTTGCTCGGTGGCACCTTGGCGGATCGGGACCTTCTGATTACGGGGCCGCTTCCTTAACCGCTAGGCCACCGCTGCCCCCGTAGGTAGTAGGCAGCCCTATGAGAATTTGACATGAATATAATCACCCCACCATTAGATGATCCCTGTTTTATCAAGACTAATTAAAATGATTTAGAATGTTTGACAGTGAACATTATATTATAGGGACAAGTTGAAGGGACGATTTATTTTTGCCATTTCGTATTGAGGCTGAAATGGTTAAAAAGCCAGCTGCTGATTTTGCAAACTGATCCCTGAACAGTCGGCGGCCCTCCACACAGGGACCCAAACAAGAGCAACGCCGTCAAATCTGACAGGTCCACGTCAACGGTATCAGCTGACAATTTCCTAGACGGTGACGGAGACACCTACGGAGGTCACGACCGTGACCTCGACGCCTGCCGGCGCCAGGTCATCGCGATAATCCGCCTCTCAATAATTAATTGATTTAAAGAGAGATGCCTTTTACTCTACAAGCACCATGTCCCGGTAACACACACACACACACACACACACACACACACCCGCGGGAGAGATGTCCGCGTATTAAATCTGTTTGGGATCCAGTGGAATTTTCCGAACTGACACTGCGGGGTGGGGATTTGTATTGTGCTCGTATTAAGATGCCCCCGCCGCTTAAAGACCCGCTTAATCTGCGTATATGTGTGTGTGTGTGTGTGTGTGTGTGTGTGTGTGTGACACAGTCCTGATCTCGTCTGAACCGTAAAAAAGGTCAGTAAGAGGAAGCATTCGAGCGACACAGGACCATCCCCATCCCGTAACGTACCGAATCAGCCTCGTATGCAATACTCATATATTTCAGAATATAATTAGTTTACCGCTAGAACGACCTTTGATGGGACTCGTAACCAAACTGACCCCTCATGAACTCGAACGAAATCAATAAAATAAATACCGGCATCAAACACCACTAACTAGGCTCCTGCAACCACAGTTAATAAGTAACGAGGGTGGTAGCGGCCTAGCGGGTAACACACTCGACTACGAACCAGAAGACCCAGGTTCAAACCCCACTTACTACCATCGTGTCCCTGAGCAGGACACTTAACCCTGAGTGTCTCCAGGGGGGGACTGTCCCTGTAACTACTGATTGTAAGTCGCTCTGGATAACGGCGTCTGGTAAATGCCGTAAATTTAATTGTAACGGAACGTTGTGATCCGCAGAACGAGGAATCTTTCCACAAATACACAAAACCTCTCAGGCGTGCAACACATTCGCAGAAATGATTTTATAAAATGCAAAAATCAAATTTTTTTTTTGCATTTTATAAAATCATAATAACGACTGCAGTTAGTCAGCAGATTAGCCTGAGCTCCGCCCACTTTCTGACGACGAGCTTCGGATGCGCCAATCACACGCACAGACAGGGGGCGGGAGACGCCCATATCGCTGCCGCCGAAGGCCCGGACGACCACGCTGAACGTGGAGCACTTTTCCTGTTGCCTAGCAACAGGCACCCGCTTCCAGACGCGATGGAGGTGCTGGCATGACGGTGCATTTATCAGGGCGTGGTCCGACGGGGGTCTAAGCAGAGGAGAACCGGTTCCTCGCCACGGGAATCCACACTTTTACACACCATTCACATGAACCCACGTGGATTCTCGTTTTGAAGCTGAAGACCACGTTCTTACGTATTGACAGGAGGATGGGTCCAGTTGACCGGAACGAGCTGCCAATCATGCACACAGGCCCCTCCCCTTTTTAAATGTTAAATCGGTAACTCCTCGGGGTGTCGGAAATAATTTCCTATTAACAAAAGTCCCTCTCCCAAACATGCAGAGAACCCGTATCCGACTGGTTCTAGTGTAAATACGGCACACGTTCTTCACACCTTATTTAGCACCAGGAAAATACTGCCACTTCCTGACAATTTCTGTTCCAAAAGCAAACGTTCCGGATTCAGCAGACGCGGGGACGGGGACACGGTTCTCATCGCTGGATGCTTCTTTACATAATCGCTGCACGAGTGAGTCATTACTGGGACAAGAGCGTCACAATTATTTTTATGATAAATATCGGCCATTTATAAATGATGGAACTGATGCAGATGCAGAATCTACGACCATCAACCTTCTCACAAGGAGTCACTGACCGGGACATCTGGAGATCTACACGCCCGGCCTGGTCTTAGAACCAGAGATGGACAGAGGGACCGGAACCGTGTCCAGCGCGATGACGTGTCTGGTTCAGTAAAGAAAAGAGAAATGAGGAGAAGCAGCTGAGAAGCACGAAGGTCAAACTCCACATCCTCCCACAATCCTTTTCTGCACGTCCATGTTTTCATCCCAGACGTCGTTCATCTGCACCGTGTGGCCTCCACCCACAACACCGTGATCAGGAGAACCTTCCGGTAAATTCACGTCGTTTTAACCCTGTAGGGTTCTAAAGACAAGACGTTCTTAATAATCTGCAATGTGACACACACACACACACACACACACACACACTGATTTCCCACTTTCCGGAATCCCAGTGCAAAAAGTCCCATTAGTGTTATTTTGACTAAAACATCAAATGAAAGGAAATAGACACACAATTTAGAACACGGAACAACCCGGCATAACACATAACACAGTGTCGCAGAACAATCAAGGCCAAGTTTATTCTGGGCCCCGTGTTCCGGACTGTTCTAAAGCACAACTTTTTTATCGGGATCTAGACCATGCGGAACGTCCACAGATAGATCTTAGAAAGTGGAGTTACAGCCACAATCCCAGCATTCTGCATGGTTCTAAATAAGAACGTATGCACTTTTTTACCGAGATCTAGACAATGTGGAACATCCACAGAAAGATCTTAGAGAAAGGATTGAGAACCAAAATCTAAGTGTTCCGCACTGTTCTAAAGCAGAACTTGTGCACTTTTTTACAGAGATCTAGAAAATGCGGAACGTCCACAGAAAGATCTTAGAGAAAGGAGTGAGAACCACAATCTCAATGTTCTGCACTGTTCTAAAGCACAATTTGTTCACTTTTTTACCAAGATCTAGAACATGCGGAACGTCCACAGAAAGATCTTATAAAAAGGAGTGAGAACCACAATCTCAATGTTCTGCACTGTTCTAAAGCACAACTTGTGCACTTTTTTACTGAGACCTAGACCATGGGGAAAGTCTACAGAAAAACCTTACATAGAGGAGTGAGAACCAAAATCTAAGTGTTCTGCATGGTTCTAAATAGGAACTTGTGCACTTTTTTACCGAGACCTAGACCATGCGGAACGTCCACAGAAAGATCGTATAAATTGGAGTTACAGCCACGATCCCAGTGTTCTGCATGGTTCTAAATAGGAACTTGTGCACTTTTTTACCGAGACCTAGACCATGCGGAACGTCCACAGAAAGATCTTATAAATTGGAGTTACAGCCACGATCCCAGTGTTCTGCATGGTTCTAAATAGGAACTTGTGCACTTTTTTACCGAGACCTAGACCATGCGGAACGTCCACAGAAAGATCGTATAAATTGGAGTTACAGCCACGATCCCAGTGTTCTGCATGGTTCTAAATAGGAACTTGTGCACTTTTTTACCGAGACCTAGACCATGCGGAACGTCCACAGAAAGATCGTATAAATTGGAGTTACAGCCACGATCCCAGTGTTCTGCATGGTTCTAAATAGGAACTTGTGCACTTTTTTACCGAGACCTAGACCATGCGGAACGTCCACAGAAAGATCTTATAAATTGGAGTTACAGCCACGATCCCAGTGTTCTGCATGGTTCTAAATAGGAACTTGTGCACTTTTTTACCGAGACCTAGACCATGCGGAACGTCCACAGAAAGATCGTATAAATTGGAGTTACAGCCACGATCCCAGTGTTCTGCATGGTTCTAAATAGGAACTTGTGCACTTTTTTACCGAGACCTAGACCATGCGGAACGTCCACAGAAAGATCGTATAAATTGGAGTTACAGCCACGATCCCAGTGTTCTGCATGGTTCTAAATAGGAACTTGTGCACTTTTTTACCGAGACCTAGACCATGCGGAACGTCCACAGAAAGATCTTATAAATTGGAGTTACAGCCACGATCCCAGTGTTCTGCATGGTTCTAAATAGGAACTTGTGCACTTTTTTACCGAGACCTAGACCATGCGGAACGTCCACAGAAAGATCGTATAAATTGGAGTTACAGCCACGATCCCAGTGTTCTGCATGGTTCTAAATAGGAACTTGTGCACTTTTTTACCGAGACCTAGACCATGCGGAACGTCCACAGAAAGATCGTATAAATTGGAGTTACAGCCACGATCCCAGTGTTCTGCATGGTTCTAAATAGGAACTTGTGCACTTTTTTACCGAGACCTAGACCATGCGGAACGTCCACAGAAAGATCGTATAAATTGGAGTTACAGCCACGATCCCAGTGTTCTGCATGGTTCTAAATAGGAACTTGTGCACTTTTTTACCGAGATCTAGACCATGCGGAACGTCCAGAGAAACAGTGTTATGATCTCAGGTGTTCTGCACGGTTCTAAATAAGAACTCTGGGGTTCTTTTCGTGTTCTTGATGCAGGAACGTTCTAACAAGGTCTGATGCGTGGATGAGAATTAGAACTCAACAGGTGTGTTTTCTTTTTAGAAGAAATCAAGCTGGAAGAACGATGCTGATGGTGCTGATGGTGGTGATGGTGGTGATGGTGACACCCGTGATGATGATGCGTTACCTTGGCTACCTTGTGCTTGGCCTTGCAGTGGCAGCACACGGTCCACAGGTACTTGAGGGTTCTCCACAGGAGGATGATGAAGAGGCCCCCGAAGAAAGTGACCATGGACGAGGCGAGGAACGCCCACCACATGCGCTGGCCGTTGTTCTCGCACAGCACGTCGGACGAGTAGGGGATGATCACGTCCATCTTGGCGATGAGGACAGAAGAAGGTCCGTTTTTGGGGTGAGTCATTATCGAGCGGTTCCGCTCCTCAATAACCAGCATCCAGAGGCTTCGGCGCGGACCCGCCCGCGTCCCCTAGCCCGACTTCGGCCATGTTGCCGGAGCTGCGCGGCCCTGCCCGCGGTTGGTGGGCATCAAGTCGCCGAGATCCGGGCTTCGGGAAAGAAGCGCAGCCCGTGGTGGACTTCGGAGACCCCTCGACGTTCTTCCTCCTCCTCCTCCTCCTCCTCCTCAACGCGCAACAGATCAAACGCGCTTCATCCGAACCGGAATCCCAGCAGAACGTGGCTTTGGTGGCTCGATCTTGCAGACCACGTCCATGTCAGAGCTGCTGGACTGGAACCGAACGGAGGAGAACCGCGACGCGCTGCGGGCGCCGTTGGCGCTCCAGACGAGGAGCGGGGGCGGGGCTTTACAGGTGGGAGGCGGGGTCTGGGACGAAAGTATCCGCCCACCGCACGCACGCAAATTAATAAACGAACAAACGCTGACGACGACGAGACGATGGTGGCACTATATCACTACATATCAGTTCTATAATCATCAAACAATCAATAAGCGTGATCAGGGCGACCAAACCCACGTTTTCGCGTCGTGGAGCGACGCGCCGGGGACCTGTTGAGCTTCTACGCTCTGAAATCTGATTGGCCGATCCGCGTTTGGCGGCTCGTGGCAAAGTAACCGCTGTTCGTCGCCGTTATTATTATTATTATTATTTTTTGCGCGCTTTAAAAACACACGTAAGCGTAACGTCAAAGGCGCGTACGCCGCGACAACTTTTCATTTGAGTCATGACGTCATGACGTCACTTCTCAGCGTCAGCTCGGCCTAACGCACGTCCAGTCTATGGTTAGACCGTATTTTGGGTTTATGGTGTTGCTCTTCGACTGGAACGGTAAACGCCGCATGCTGCTATGCTGCAGAAAAACGCCATGTTAATAAAAATGCAGTTAAATGAAATCCGGTGCGGGACTGAGACGGGAATCTTCCTCCACCTGTAGGCCGTTTACAGAATTGCACCTTAAAACATTTTTTACCCCAAACCTTCTTTTAAACCCCCCCCCCCACCCGAAAAAAAATCATTCTTAGAAGCATTTCAACATCAACTTTAAAAAGGTTGTAAAGAAATGTAAAGAAATCAAGCACGTCCCCTTTTTTTTCTCAACATCATCATTTAATGCAATGTGAAGTAGCCTGTACCACGTTTACAGGACATTAATGAAATGTTATGGACAAGTGTGGGACACACACTTAAAGCTTAGTATAATTAGCAAACGTACCTTAAAACAAACAAACAAAAATAATAGCAAAAAGTAATACAATTCAGAGCATACATGGTAAAAAAGGTCAGATATTCAAGTGCAAAGAAGAGGTATAGAGGGGAAAAAAACAGATGGATAAAAATGTTTTTGGCACAATATTACACCAAGGGACCAATGTTTAAGACAAAGTGATGAAACATTTAATGAGTAACAAAAACGTATTAAATAAATCAATACAAAAGCAGGCAAAAAAAAGTATGAAAGTGATCATACTGTACAAATTGCACCAGTATTTTTGCCTTTTTACACCTTTACATTAGAAGATAATGGAAGAAACTGGAATCTCTCTGTAGAACCGACTGAGCATTGGCAGATGACGTTTTAATAGGGCCCAAAAATAAGGAGGGGGGTATAATAAGAGATGTTAAACATAAAACATTCAAGTATGCATTACATGTACATAAATAAACCCTTTTCATGTAAACATATGTTTGAAATGTAGCGTCTCTAGCCCTATGTGATCCGAAGTTCATGATTAATAGAAAATAGACAGAGGAAAACGTACATAACCACAGTAATAATGAAAAAGTAAAAACATGCTAGTTTAAAGGCAGAAATATACTTGCTGTTCACTCCGTACATATGTGCGTACGCACAGCCGCCGTCTGTATCCTGCTTTCTTTGCATCGTTTTTTTTGTGTGCACATACTCAAAAATGAACGCAACATATACGGATGCAATACCGGCGTGAGTTTATAGGGGCAGTGTTGCGACATCTGCGCTCAACAGATGACTATTAGTCGTTCATTTATTTGGTTTGCAGCCTCGACACTGGCCCCCGGTGGTAAGGAGTACGATTACGACGCACAAAGCAGACGTAAGTATATCAGCACAAGCGTTAACAACTTGCGTAGCTCACAGCAAGTACATTTCTGGCTTAAGAGAACTGCCGTCCAGCGTTTCCTTTAGTGCGCTGTACCCCCTTCACTTGGTTTTCACAGAGAGCCGTCAGGAATCCACAGGACCTTGCTCTGCTCCTGGCTGACGATGGTCACGATCTGAGAGTAAATGTAGAACAGGCTCCCGCCTTGGACCACGCCTGAGAGCGAAGACAGACGTTACCAGGGTTACCAGGGGTCACCAGGCGCCCCCTGCAGGTCCCCCGACGTGTAGAAAGGTACGAAAGCAGCGCACCCACCTGTAAAATATTTGCTGTAATCCTGCTCCGTTTTCTGCGCCACTTCGAACTGCTCCTTGGAATGTTTCTGGGAGATTTTGTCCCGAAGATAAGTAGGATCTTTCTGCTCTCTGGCAAATAAATTAATAAATTCATTAAATGAATACGCTGCCAGTCAAAGGTCCCCGACTGGCGATGACGCCCCTACTCGTTCGTGGGCTTTGCATATTTTACATTGTAGAATAAAAGTGAAGATGCAGGACTATGAAATAACACACGAGGTTGCGTAATAAACAAAAAGTTGAAGATTTGCGACTTTTGCTGTGATTTCACATTCACACGCATTTCAGTCCTGAAGGTTCATACACTTTCTTATCCTTCACTCACGTTCATCAGCATCTCATCAAGCGGCTGACTGTGACGACGACAGTGAACAAAGCCGCCATGAAGGTTATAAAAATAATTTTTTTTTTTAAAAAACTGGTACATCGGACACACTTCACATTCTCCTCATACAACAAAACGAAATAAGCTTCTCGTATTGGATTCTTCAAAATGGCCCCATAATCGCCACAGAGTAGAGGAATCCAGACTGGTAGTGTATAGAAATATTTCCTCTTTACTATCGTTTTTAAATTAAACACCACCCGTACACCATATTATGCCCTGGTAATGCCACCTTAAACGTATCAACGATGGCGAACAAACGGAGTAAAGAATGAGAGGAAAACGATCTGATGAATGGCAGGTAGAACTTACTTGATCTGCTTCGCGTTTTTGTAGCGGATGAAAATGACGATCGGGTATATTTGCACGCTGTGGAGCCGCTCGATGGCATGAGGTGCGATGTCGAGCAAGCAGTGGCAGCCCTGTGGGAGAGGAGCGTCAGCATGGGAGCGGCGAGCGGCCGTCTACCGCGGCGTGACCAGTAAGCGTCACCCCTCTTTACCTGCTTCTCCGTCACCTCCTTTATCGACGCCACCGTAGTCACGTCGAAATGGCCGCTCCGCCGCTTGTAGTCGATGAACAGGCAGTCCTTCACGCCGCGCTCTATAGCCTGCTGGGAGGCCTTCATCACCTCTGCAACAAGGAAGATTTATTCTTTTACCTTTTATTTGTGATTTTCAATTCTTGTTTAGTCTTCTGGCCATTAATGAGGCGAAATCTGCCACCTTGGCTTGAGATATCGTAAGAATTATATCTGGAGGGGGACCCCCAAAAAAAGAGATGTATGGTGTAGGTTCAATCATTCTATTACATATAGCTGGCCCTTGTTGACATCGTAGGCACTCCGAGCTGGTATTAGGAAATATTTTTGTTTGCTTATATGCTGAGTAGTGCAGATGATGTAGTACTTTAAACTGGAATAGCTTCTAGGCACTGTTGCCAGCTCTCACCCGTAACACGTTCCCATGCCACTTTAGTTTTCTCCCATGAGGCTGAATAAAATGTTCTGGATCAGAGTATATAATTTTGATATTTTGCCTCTCATAAAGGGGTCCAGAGCAAGTATTTCATCTGTAGCATTTTTAGCTGGTGAATATAAATAAATAAAACTTCTAATCTGTAGGAATCTATAGAAATGAGATATTGTAAATTTAGGTTTGAATGTTTGAAGGTTTGAAATGCTGCATCCGAGAAAAGATGGTTATTCAAAAGGGGAGAGAATAAGCTTAGTTGCTTTATACGAAAATGTTTCCTAAACTGGAGCCAAATCTTAAGTGAGTGTTTTACTGCTGTATTAAGAAGGTGTGAGTACGGCACCATAGGTGTAGGAGTGATCATTAAGGAAATAGGATAACAACAAGGATGTTTAAATTGTGTCCCCCATCATTGTAGGTGTGGTTTATGCACAAGGTCCCTCACCTTGGAGGCATCTGCAGAACTTCCCAGGAGCCTCTTTAACAAGCATGTCTTTGGTGGCCTCCACCAGCGGCCCCAGGATCAGCACCGGCCTGGGCGTGGTGCTGTCCACCTTCTGTACCCGCTGGTAGGCCAGGCTCGACGAGTCTGTAAAAACACACACACACACACACACACACACTGAAACAAGGACCATAACAAAACCATTTAAATATAATATATCACCACCGTTGTTCTCCTCACCTAACACCACTCTATAAGTTCTGACCTGGTAACTGCAGCGCCAGTCTGATTTATGATCGAGCAAATTTATGACGAAATGTGCAAGTTCTAAGCCCCGCTCACATCCCCAGAGACCACAGGAGAATGGCCTCGAGGGTTTCGGGACGTTTCGGCATCAGTAGGGAGCGCAAAGTCACGGCAGGGACCAACCGTCCATGTAGGGGGCGGAGTCTGTGCTGATGGTGTCCGGAGCCGGGAGGGTCCTTCCCGTCCTTGGAGCCGCTGCGCTTGTGTTTGTTCTTCCGGCGGAAGAAGGAGCGGCGTGCCGCGGCTGACACCGTCTTGCCCGGGCTGCTGTCGTCCCTCGCGTCAGTTATGCTGCACCTGCGCTGGAACTCCTGGTCCATCCTGGATCCAGAGACGAACGAGAGATTAGCGTAGATTAATAACAACGGACGCCGTGCTCTTCATGTGAGAGCATTTCTACATCGATTTCTATATCGAGTTCTACGCCGATATTGATTTCAGTGATCTACATTAGTTTGCTGGGTATCAGCCCTCGCTGCAGCCTGTGCGCGCCCTCGTCCAGCTGCCAGGCCATCCAGCTGCCGAAGCAGCCGTCCGGTAGGGTGTCGTCTACGTAAAGGATGTCGTCCTTCTTGAAGCTCAGATCCTGGTCCATCTCAGCTACTCGGTCGTAAAGTGCTCTGGAGAAACACACGTTTTTGGTTTTATTTTAGTGACGGTCCGGACATTTCAGGGAAGGATCCGGGCCCTCCGTGCTTCCGGAACCTTATGTAGAAGCCGTCTCCGGGGGTTCCCCGCAGCCTGCTGAAATCCTCGGCGCGATGCTGCACCGTCAGCGTGACTACGTCCACCGGCTTCAGCATCTCCAGGTGCGCCTCCTCGGCGGTGCGGTTCTTCATGCTCGAGGAACAGTACTGAGAACACAGAGCAAGTGGATATTTAAAGACAACTTGATCATGTCTGGTTTTATGGCTTTTAATCGGAGGGACGACGTGGTTTTTTTTTTACCTCCAGGATCAGATCTCCTGGCAGGAGGTCTCCGCGGGCTGGACTGTCTTCGTCCAACTTCTCCACGAAGATGCCATGCAGGTTGCCTCCGCAGACCTGTACTCCCAGCTCCCTGTGGGGCTTCTGCAGGGTCACCACCCGCGGGCTGGGAAGTGCTCTGCTGGGACGCAACATTGCTCACAATAGCTCGCACGTCTGGTAAAGGTGATGAAGGAACACATGACCTTAACCTTTGTTAGAAGGCTACCTGACTGAGATTCCAGGTCCGGCGATGGGAGTGGTCTGTTTGGAAGTACGCATCGATGTCCCATCACTGTGCTTGCTCAGTGGGTCTCTGGGGGAGTGGTCATCATAGGGTGGGGCTCCACTGCCAGGCGAACAGGAGTGGCTGCTGATCGGCTCCACCCTGGAACTGATGCATAGTGCCGTGTAGCAACCTGTTCTGGAAGGTTCTGGTCTCGTTGGACATTGGACAAATCTAAACTGAAAACCCATCTGTTTTCTCTGGCCTTCTATTAAAAGTCCCAGACACAGTGTCAATTATTAAGTCCACTTTATCACATAGTCCCCCTGTTAAGCACAGACAGTGTTAAATTCACCTTATTTAGGCTGTCCTAGTTAGGGTACCATGTCGCTGTAGCACCAATATACTACTATTACCACATATTTCAGTACCAGTGGTACGATGCCACCGTCTGCTGCTGCTTCTGTTTGTTTTCTCCGAGACACAAGTTATATAGTATGTATAGCGAGTTATATAGTGTGTATTGAGAGTTATATAGTGTAAATAGAGAGTCATATAGTGTATATAGGAATTTATATAGTGTGTATTGCGAGTTATATAGTGTAAATAGCGAGTTATATAGTGTATATAGGAATTTATAGGGTATATAGCGAGTTATATAGTGTATATAGCGAGTCATTTAGTGTATATAGGAATTTATATAGTGTGTATAGAGTTATATAGTGTGTATTGCGAGTTATATAGTGTAAATAGCGAGTTATATAGTGTGTATATAGCAAGTTATTTAGTGTGTATATAGCGAGTTATTTAGTGTGTACATAGCGAGTTATATAGTGTATATAGGAATTTATAGTGTATATAGCGAGTTATATAGTGTAAATAGGATTTATAGGTTATAGAGAGTCATATTCTAGTTGTATATAGGAATTTATATAGTGTGTATTGCGAGTTATATAGTGTGTATATAGGAATTTATATAGTGTAAATAGCGAGTTATATAGTGTATATAGTGAGTTATATAGTGTATATAGTGAGTCATATAGTGTATATAGGAATTTATATAGTGTGTATTGCGAGTTATATAGTGTGTATTGCGAGTTATATAGTGTAAATAGCGAGTTATATAGTGTGTATATAGCAAGTCATATAGTGTATATAGGAATTTATATAGTGTGTATTGCGAGTTATATAGTGTAAATAGCGAGTTATATAGTGTGTATATAGCAAGTTATTTAGTGTGTATATAGCGAGTTATTTAGTGTGTACATAGCGAGTTATATAGTGTATATAGGAATTTATAGTGTATATAGCGAGTTATATAGTGTAAATAGGAATTTATAGTGTATATAGAGAGTCATATAGTGTATATAGGAATTTATATAGTGTGTATTGCGAGTTATATAGTGTGTATATAGGAATTTATATAGTGTAAATAGCGAGTTATATAGTGTATATAGTGAGTTATATAGTGTATATAGTGAGTCATATAGTGTATATAGGAATTTATATAGTGTGTATTGCGAGTTATATAGTGTGTATTGCGAGTTATATAGTGTAAATAGCGAGTTATATAGTGTGTATATAGCAAGTCATATAGTGTATATAGGAATTTATATAGTGTGTATTGCGAGTTATATAGTGTAAATAGCGAGTTATATAGTGTGTATATAGCGAGTCATATAGTGTATATAGGAATTTATATAGTGTGTATTGCGAGTTATATAGTGTGTATTGCGAGTTATATAGTGTAAATAGCGAGTTATATAGTGTGTATATAGGAATATATAGTTATAGGATTAATATGTGTATTGCGAGTTATATAGTGTAAATAGCGAGTTATATAGTGTATATAGCGAGTCATATAGTGTATATAGGAATTTATATAGTGTGTATTGCGAGTTATATAGTGTAAATAGGGAGTTATATAGTGTGTATATAGCGAGTTATATAGTGTGTATATAGGAATTTATATAGTGTAAATAGCGAGTCATATAGTGTATATAGCGAGTCATATAGTGTATACAGGAATTTATATAGTGTGTATTGCGAGTTATATAGTGTACATAGGAATTATATAGTCAGTATATCGTTGTATATAGCAAGTTATATAGTTTATATAGGAACTTATATAGTGTGTATAGCGAGTTATATAGTGTATACAGTGAGTTATATAGTGTGTATATAGGAATTTATATAGTGTATATAGCGAGTTATATAGTGTATACAGTGAGTTATATAGTGTATATAGCGAGTTATATAGTTGTATATAGTGAGATGACAATAAAGCAGACTTTGACTTTTGACTCTACCTGAGCGGGAGTGGGTTGCACCAGCTGCTGCATGTGGGGGTTGTACTGGGCCAGGACGGTGATGCTGTCACACTGCTGACCGATGATGAGCCGCGCCTGCTGCTCCGTGGCGTTCCTCAAGTTGATCCCGTTGAACTGGGAATGAAACACGGCGGCAGATTATAGAGGCGCGTGACGTGGAGCGGTGACATTTTTCACCAGAGGGAACACGAACCTCCAGCAGCTGGTCCCCAAACTCCAACTTGTACTGGTGTGCAATGCTGCCCCCCGTCACCTTGGAAACGAAGATGCCGCCGTTCTCCCCGCTGACGATGGAAATGCCGAGAGGCTCCGCCCCTTTGTGTATGGTCACAGAGCGGGGCTCCTCCAGGTACGGCCTGCCACCCAAACGCAGAAACTCCGTTTAATAAAGTCGCACTCAACTTACGGAACTGTTGAAATGCCGGTCGCACTGGAACGCGTGGTGAGAGTACCGGTCCTTCCTCCGGTCCTCCGCCGGTCCCGGACTGACGGACAGCCGCGGCAGGGTCGAAGCGGAGCTCTGCGATTGGCTGCTGGCGAAGGAGGTGGTCTCCAGGTTGAGCGGGGACAGAGGCGGCGTGATCAAGCTGGCGGTGCTGCAGTCCGACTGGGACAGGGAGCCTGATGACGGAAAATGACAGACATGAACAGACACTTAACCCTGAGTGTCTCCAGGGGGGGACTGTCCCTGTAACTACTGATTCTAAGTTGCTCTGGATAAGGACATCTGATAAATGCCATAAAATGTAGAGTGATGAACTGGTGCAGCACCGTCATCATCCGTTTGTAGTTGTGTTGTAGTTGTGTACCTTTGTCGGGACTTGGGGCAGAACGGACGTATCGCGGCGTGGAAGGGATTTTAATGCGCTCGATGGGGTACTGAGCGTTCCTCAACAGACCTACAGGGGAAAGTGGGTTCTCTTGATCAGTCAGAAATTTCCGTTTGAAATGGTCGCAAACTGAATGTTAACATCATGACGCAAGTCAACAATTATTTAGAACGAATATCTTTTTTTCCCAGAACAGGGCCGCGTCGTAATACGTACCCTGGCGAGCGCTGGAGGGCAGCGAGTTGGTGCTGTGGGGCGTTCTGGCCCGGGAGGCGTCGGCCAGCTCACCAGACCGCTTGTGGCTCAGGTCCACGCTGAAACGACCAGGATGCTGGGAACTGGGAGAAAAAAAGGAGCACTTTTATTCAGGTTCCACGCGGCGTCACCCTGGGCCTCACCATGGCGCTCATTTTCCTTTAGTACGAGCTTAAAAAGTGTGCATTTTGTATAATATTCTGTAATATTAGTCAGGGTTCTTACACATTTTTACAAAAGAATTTACAAGGGTGGTAGCAGCCTATGAACCAGAAGACCCAGGTTCAAACCCCACTTACTACCATCATGTCCCTGAGCAGGACACTTAACCCTGAGTGTCTCCAGGGGGGGACTGTCCCTGTAACTACTGATGGTAAGTTGCTCTGGATAAGGGCGCCTGGTAAATGCTGTAAATGTAAATATTCTAATGCAAATTTTCATGAACATGTGTTCTGTCCAAAACTGTAAAAGTAAAAATTATCAAAATAAACGAGCCTGAAAAGTTCCACCAAGTTCGAGCAGCCGGAACTCGAGTAAAATGGTTTTTAATGACCGTAGGAACCCTGATTTTGCATGAATGGGACATTCTGTAGCTGTGTGTGTGTGTGTGTGTGTGATTACCTGCTACGTGATTGGTTCATCTGACTGGGCACCCAGTGGCTCCAGGCGGTGTAAACAGGGCTCCTCATGACAGCGGTGACAGCTGTGCAGGGGGAGAGGCCGCGGTGGGACAATGCTGCGCGGTGATGCCAACAGTTAGCATTAAGGAACACACACTCACACAACAACACAACCAAGCACGAAAGTCAGGCATTTAACGGAGAAGGCGCGCAAAGTAACGACTCACGTGCAGTCATGGCGTTATGGAATCCTGGGGGAAGAAAGGGAACGTGAGCGAGGGGGTGCGTGGAGGGAAATGCTCCCGCGTCCACGGGTTCGGGAGAGCAGTCGTCTTTACAGAAGCCCTGCACACATCCAGACGAGCGCATGATCCACAGGGATTTGAACACCATTTCAAACGGAAATCAAATCAGCATAAATGATCCCGTGTTGATCCTTTTGGCAAAATGTGAATTATATCAAGACGTGTACCACATAAGCGATGTTTAAATGGCAAATGTAACAGAATGCACCACCGGGACACGGCCACTTTAACTTGCGTTAACCGTGAACAGTCGTGCGAGATGAATAACGGGAAAGGTTAATCACTTCTTATCACTTCTTATCTTTTAGAATTTGCCTCAACAGTTTAAAAAGTACGACCTCTTATGAACATTATGTTCTGACGTAAAAACAAGAAATTAGGGTTCTATCACACTGACTATTTATTTATTATAATGACCTGATTGTTTTATAGTTACTACGGCGACTGCGTAGGCGGGGTATGTTACCTGCGGGGCGGGTATTTTGAGTGGAGTGAGGTTGTGGCGCTGGGCGGGGGCGGAGTTGGGTCTGGCCCCCCTGCCCCCTCCTGCGCGGTCTGGGGACCTGGGGTGTCCTGGGGTCTCCGGGCGGAAGGGCGCGTCCGGGGTGGGCGGGGACTGGGCGGGGGTGGAGGGCGGCGAGCCGGTGGTGATGGTGGAGTCGGAGGCGGAGCTGGTCTGCTGCTTGTGTTTGTACTTGAACGAGTCCCGGCGCTCCGGGGGTGGCGGGGGGCTGGCGGGTCCCTCGGAGTGTTTGGGGAGCTGTGACAGTTTGGAGGGCGTGTTGGGCCTCTTGAAGGCGTCCGTGTCGAAAATGGACTTCCTGCGCTTGGTCCGAACTTTGAAAATGGAGAGGGGCGCGTTTTCAGGAAGGTGCCCGCCCACCATCACTTTGGGCCACGTTCCACCGCTGTTCTTCTGAGCGACGTGCCCTCTCTCCAGGACCGCCTCCACCGCGCCGCAGTCAGCTTCGTCGGCGACAGGGTGGTGGGCGTGTCTCTGGCAACACACGTCCTGGTAGGAGGAGTCAGCGGCGAGCCGGGGGTCGGCCTCGGCGCTGTAGATGTCCGTCTGGGTGGAGCTGTTGTGCTTCAGGTTTCTGCAGTTGCGCGCGTGGATCTCCGACAGGTGCCTCCCGCTGGGGCTCTTCTCCCCGTTCTCGTGTAGGTTCTGACCCGAGAGACTGTGGGGGAAGAACTGAAGGAACAGACGAGTCAGAAAAGGTTAGAAACAAACGCCCTCGCGATGCAGACGTGGACGATTCTGCATGGATGCAGTGCAGAACATAATCGATTACATCACAATGACGTTGTGTGGTGATTTTCTAGTTTTCTAGTTAAGTGACTGGCGGCATGATCGGAGATATTCGAAATCAACGCCCTCTGAACACCGTACGCGTTTTTGCTGCATTTTTCACTGGACGCCGTTTAACGCCAGTGTCTCACTGATATTTGAAAACATAATGTAAATAATATTTGATGGAATGAATTGTGATAATCGAGGCAGCGATAATCATAATCGAATCGAATCGTGAGGCCAGTGGATGTTCACACCTCTACCTCCAACTGGATCTACGGAAAAGAGACACGTCAGAAACATGAGCCAAACTAGGCAGCACTAGAAAAAAAAAAAAATCTAACTTTATTTACACAGCACCTTTCAGAAAAAATAGCTATAGCTATATATATATATAGAGATAGAGAGAGAGAGAGAGAGAGAGAGAGAGAGAGAGAGAGCGAGCAAGTCTCTTCAATGACAAGTCTAAGCCTTATCAGGGCTCTTAGTTTGTAAACTCGATATTCTATAGATATCGAACGAGAATTGCTGGTGTCTTCCTATTGTAAGTCGCTTTGGATAAAAGAGTCTGCTAAATAAAGTTAAGTAAAGTATATATAATCGCATTAAGTTGGGAAAAAATTAAACAGTAGCCTAGTGTGTGAGACACTTGTCTATGAACCAGAAGACCACAGAAGTCCCAGGTTCAAACCCCACTTACTACCATCGTGTCCCCGAGCAGTGCTCGTAACCCTGAGTGTGTCTACAGGGGGGGACTGTCCCTGTCACTACTTATTGTAAGGCGCTCTGGATAAGGGCGTCTGGTAAATGCAGTAAATGTATTAGTCGCTTTGTGTTTCATATACATGTTGGCGTACTTTTTATATTCTTTATAAATAACCACCGAGTGACGCTTGTAGAGCATTTTTACGGTGGAGTTCTGCAGCCGCGTCTGAGGCGCGGTGAGGTGGTCCACTGCTCACCTTGAGAAGCGACAGGCTGACTGATTCCCTGCAGTCGTGCAGCAGCGCCTCGCACTCGCTCAGTGGTTTGTTATCTACTGCAATTCCGCCGATCTGCAGGGGAGAAAAACTGGGCTGCAGCTTTAAATCAAATCGAACGACAAACATTCACGACTTGTGGGGGAAAAAAATGCATTCGTTTCCAAATCTATCGATCAAAGTCACACAGAGAAATAAGAGTCTTGGCGTCTATGTACCGTGTCGTTTCCATTCTAACCACCTAACAGGGACCCGCCCTGTCTAGTAATACCGCTGCCTTCCACTAGAGGCATCAGGTCTGACTTGAGAGTAAATACAAATCTGTGAACTTACGGCAACCAGCCTGTCCCCGACAGACAGAGAGCCCTCGCGAGCGGCCGGGCTGCCCGGCACAACCGCCGAAACGAACACTCCCGCCTCCAGACTCACGCCGCTGCCTGCGTACAGGGGCGCAAAGGCGGGTTACGGCCAACACACGTTCGCCATTCGTCGTCGTCGTCTGGTACGATTCACCATGCTCACCTTTATGGCCGACCAAATTTAGATGTACGGGCGTGACCACGCGCGCGCCCAGGGACCTCCTCCTGCGCACCACCATGTTGATGACTCCGCCCCCGCCGAGCATGGCTTTGATAACCTGCTTCCTGTCCATGTTGGTGAGGTCCACGTCGTTAACTTTCAGCAGCCAATCATTCACCCTGTGATGAAAATAAGTACAAATCTGAAAACCTCAAAACTTCCGCTTGCATCTTAAATTTATATATAAACATACAGGCGTGTACAGAAGTAAACTTGAGGGCTAACATAGCCAGCAGCAAAGCATAAACCGTTTGGTAGGGTGGTGGTGGCCTAGTGGTTAACACTCTCGCCTATGAATCAGAAGACCCAGGTTCAAATCCCACTTACTACCATTGTGAGCAGGACACTTAACCCTGAGTGTCTCCAGGGGGGGACTGTCCCCGTAACTCTGTCGTAAGTCACTCTGGATAAGGGCATCTTGGTAAATGCCGTAAATGTAAATGTTTACCTCAATCTTCCATCTGCAACACTTCCCTTGTCCACCTTAGTGACGAATATTCCACCATCTCCCGGTAAATAAGGATCATTCACCCCCTCTGCCACCTCAAATCCCAGCGCTTTCAAATCCATGTCATCCTGAGACAGAATCAGCAGCATTAAAACACCAAACGCGCCGAGCGTGCGTGAGCTTCGCAATAGATGTTCCGTTGGTTATGGTCACCTTGTCCTTCTCCAACGCAACCACCTCGGTCTCCCACTCCAGAGAGTCCGTGTCGATGGCAGAGTCGTGGGAGTTGTGGGCCATCAGCTGCCGAATCCTGGCCTCTTTCTCCAGCTGGTCCTCCAGCTTCTCTCTGCAGAAAGACACCAGCGCAGGACCTTGATTTAACATCAATACGACTTCTATGTCTGTAACTGTCTATGGTCCTGCAGTGGCTAGAAATCTCGGCCATTCTGCATTCCACCAATGCAGTTGAAAGTGAAGTGTCATTGTCAAACACTGCAGCACAGCACACAGTGAAACGTGTCCTCTGCTTTTAACCGTCACCCTTGGTGAGCAGTGGGCAGCCACGATAGGCGGGATCGGGATTCGAACCGGCAACCTCCTGATTACGGGGCTGCTCCTTAACCGCTGGGCCACCACTGCCCCGCCAAAATGTCCTCTGCTTTTAACCATCACCCTTGGTGAGCAGTGGGCAGCCATGACAGTGCGTGGGGACGGCGCTTTGCTCAGTGGCACCTTGGCGGATCGGGATCCGAACCGGTAACCTTCTGATTACGGGGCTGCTCCTTAACCGCTAGGCCACCACTGCCCCGCCAAAATGTCCTCTGCTTTTAACCATCACCCTGAGCAGTGGGCAGCCATGACAGTGCGTGGGGACGGCGCTTTGCTCAGTGGCACCTTGGCAGATCGGGATCCGAACCGGCCACCTTCTGATTACGGGGCCGCTTCCTTAACCGCCAGGCCACCTCCACCACTTGCTGGATCAAAATGGCTGTAATTCTGCACTAAGATGGAATTTTAGATAGAGATTTCAGATGCAGTATTAGGGACCACTAAGACCGATATAAAAGCTGAATTAATTCATGTCATCGACCCCTTAACGGCGTCTCACTAGACGTTCCATTACTGCCGCTAGGGGGCGATTCGAGCGAAATTGTGTGTTTGTGTGCGTCGAAGACCCACTTCAGCTCCTTCAGCTCCCGCACAGAGTCATTCTTCTGCTTCCTCATGTCGTCCAGGTTGCGGAGGGCGTCCGCCTGGTCGCTGACCGCACGGTCCCTCTCCCTCCGCAGTTTATCACACAGCGTCCTGCATGACATAAAAACGTCTTGGGATCCGAACACACTAGGCCCTTGTCCTGCGACCCGCAGTCGAGAATGCGCGTTTCCATCGGTAAGCCGCGACGCACTGCGGGTCTGTAGCCCACCGTATGCTCTCGCGCTCCGCCACGATCTTGTCCCGCTCCTGGAAGGCCCAGTCCCGCCGGCACTTGGCCACCTCGGCCTCCTGCGTGGCCTCCTTCAGCTCCTGGCTCATGGCCTCGCACTGCTTCCTCAGCATCTCCAGCTCCTTATTGGCCCGCTCCATGTCCAGCGCGGCCGAGTCCTGCTTCTGAGGAAGCAAGAGGACAATAAAAGGCAGAAAATAAAACAACATTTAAAAAATGTAATTATATATAATATAATTATATATAAATGGCGCTTATTATGATTAGGCACACCTCACAAAAAGAGGAACAGAAAACCGATTGGTGGCCATCATGGTGTCGGGGCTTTTTTTAAATGGCCGATGCCCATATCATAAAGAGTATGACTGCGCGTGTGTTAAAGAGCAGCGGCGCCCCTACCTGTCTGGCCTGGTAGTACTCGCGCAGCAGCTGGTCCCTCTGGACGATGGCCTCGGTGCGTTCCGTGCGGGCCACGTCGCGTTCCTCGCGGGCCGTCTCGACGTCCCTGCAGGCCTGGCTCAGCTCCTTCTGGGCCTCGGCCTTGTCCTCCGCCTCGTGGCAGTACCGCTCCAGCAGCTCGTTCCGCTCGCAGATGGCGTGGATCGCGGTCCCACCAGGGCGGAGCTCAGCTCCTTCGCAACCAAAAACCAAAAAAAATAAATTGTGTAAGTTAATGTGTGTACAGTTCTGAACCAAATTAGGGATGAAAGCTTTCAAGCACTTATGTAAATGACTGTCTATGCTGTAAGTGCCCCACACACACCTGGACAACAAGGCACGGGAGAACACCCTCACCTGCCTAAGCGCCTCCATCTCCTCGCTGGCCACCTTCCTCTCGGACGAGGTGTTCTTCAGCTGGGCCTGGGCCGTCTCCAGCCCGGTCTGCAGCTTCTCCCACCTCTTTGATGACCTGGTCCCGCTCGCTCATGATCAGGCGGTACTCACTGAAGACCGAGTCGCGCTCCTCCTTGTACTTGTCCACGTCCTTGCCGGCCATCAGCTGCAGGGTCTTGAGGCGCGTGGCCTCCACCTGAAGCCGCTCCAGCTCCCTCTGCAGCTCCTTGTTCTCTGCCTGGGCCTTGTTTAAACTCCTGCTGTGTTGAGTCAAATCTGCGCACACACACACACACACCACACACACACACACCAGCATTAGGTCAAAGGTCACCATAGGCCTATTTCATTTATTTCAATGTTCTGGACAACAAGAGCTCCTTTTTTCCACACACTCGGCTTTTACAATAATGTGGCTAATTTCCTGCCGGCCACCACATCGTCATCTCAGACCAACGAAATTGCCGAACAGGTCACAGTGGACCCTTCCGACTACGGGTACGTTTCCTCACCTGCTAGGCCACCACCACAGAACAAAACTGACAGGCACACAGACATATCGCAGGAATCGTACTCCCCTCTGAACCCCGCCCAATGGTACCCGCCCATCTCTTGGATCCACTAGCGAGGGTGGAAGTGAACAGATGTGTAGGATCGTAACTGTTTTATAAGAGATGCGCATGGCCGGGGGACAATTCCCGGGTCTCAGAAAGAGGACGTTTACGGGGCATCTGTCACCCTGGGTAAATGAGACATGTCTCTTCTTTGTGCCGTCCATTACGGTTTAAACGATGCGAAGGTGACAGTAGTTTTGTTGCCACCATGAGGTGTGACTTAAAATAAAAGATTAGTGGGTAATTTTTGCAAAAATTATGAGGTAGGGTCGAAAATAAACAGCAAACTGCTGATCTTGAATCATAATCGTAAGAAGAAAACGGAGTGGAGTACAGAACATGGTACCTCCTCAGCGAGGACGTGTACTGCTGCTGGCAGTGGACGGCCGCGTCCCTCTGTTTCAGCAGCGCGTCCAGCTGCTTCTGCAGCCGCTGCTTCTCCTCCTCGGCCTGCTCCAGCCGGCCCAGGTCCGCGTTGTGGTTGGCCGTCTTCTCGTGGTAGCGCTTCCTCAGCGCGTCATGCTCCTTCTTCACGCCCTCCAGCTTGTCCACGGTCGCGTCGTACAGCTGGTTCAGGATGTCGGTCGAGCCGCCCTCTCTCATCACCTGTCAAGGGTGGTAGTAGCCTAGTGGGTAACACACTCGCCTGTGAACCAGAAGACCCAGGTTCAAACCCCACTTACTACCATCGTGTCCCTGAGCAGGACACTTAACCCTGAGTTGCTCCAGGGAGACTGTCCCTGTAAATACTGGTGGTAGTAGCCTAGCGGGTAACACACTCGCCTGTGAACCAGAAGACCCGGGTTCAACCCCACTTACTACCATTGTGTCCCTGAGCAAGACACTTAACCCTGAGTGTCTCCAGGGGGGGACTGTCCCTGTAAATACTGACTGTAAGTCGCTCTGGATAAGGGCGTCTGGTAAATGTCGTAAATGTAAATGTAACATGGCATCATCACACAATGCAGTCTCCAAAAATCAGACCTCATAAGATCCATTCTACCATAAAAGGACATGTTTCACACAGCACACGGTGACACAGTGAAACGTGTCCTCTGTATTTAACCATCAGTGGGCAGCCATGACAGGCGCCTGGGAAGCAGCGTGTGGGGACGGTGCTTTGCACAGTGGCAACCTTTTGTGGTTTTTGGACCTTCTGGTCCGCTTCCTTAACCGCTAGGCCACCACAGTCCAGGAATCTGGGACTAGACCCAAAGAAACAAGACCGTTAACTCATCAGTTCCTACTGAATCTTTATTCTGTTCTGGTTATGACCTTTTAAAGTTGAAATGACACTGATCACAGTTTGGTTTCGAGCTAATTTAAGGGACAGAAACTCCCGCCGGGGGAAGGATTTTACCAACTGATCCGCTGAGAGCCGAACTTGGCGGTCGTTACAGCTCCTGAGAGGCCGCGTCAACCGCGTTCTCTCGCGCTCTCGGAGCCTCTGCGCGTTTTATGTTCGTCCCGTCGCGGGACGGAGAAGGCCAGAGCCCGACAGGAACAGCATCATAATGAGGCGCTTCATGCGGAGCCAGGGGAGTGAAGGTCAGAGCCAAGGATGTCAGTAGATCCGGGACTGACAACCCGGCCAATACAGAAATATCAGCAGGACGTTCGGACCCTTTTATCAACATTCGCATCCGAAAAGGCTTTCCTGGTGCCGCTGTTAAAGAGTCTGGATAACAGGGGTGTCAGGAAAACATCGATACAGCAACATGTCTGGATTTTTAACGCTGTAATGTTGTATTGATAGAAGGACATCGAATATCGATATTTTGTGTATACAAGTTTAGTCCAAAATTTCAGTTCTGAGTTATTTTGTTTTGGCTGAATTATTAAACGTAATGTGATCCACACAGATCGTACACGTACACATACCTTGCCAATGCACACCCTTCAAGGTGTTGCCGTTAAGCGGGAGAAGTTAAAGCCTCTCTGGTGTGCAATATATTGCCGAAATTGCTCACCAAATAACATTTTGTTGCAATTATTTTTATTTTAAACAAAGGTTGTCTATGTACACCATTGCAATATAGAAAAACCGCTGATATCTAATAGTTGTGTGATATGACTGTAATGAAGTGTGAAGTGATCGTCACTTGTGATACACAGCAGCACAGCACACGGAGCACAGAGTGAAATGTGTCCTCTGCATTTAACCATCACCCTGAGTGAGTGAGTAGTGGGCAGCGTTGACGGGCGTCTGGGGAGCAGTGTGCGGGGACGGTACTTTGCTCGGTGGCACCTTGGCGGATCGGGATTCGAAGCGGCAACCTTCTGATTACGGGGACGCTTCCTTAACCGCTAGGCCACCGCTGACCCTATATATATATTAGTCATGTGTGTGTGAGCGTGTTTATATCTATATACTTATTAATTAAATTTTAAAAATGCAGTTCATTGTGCACTATTTAATGCACTATTAATTGTACAACGAATGTGTATATTTAGACGAATTTCGCAATAGTTCAGTTGGGTAACTTTTTACTAAAGGAAAAGTAAAATTCGGTTGATGCACGTCGCGTTTGAACGTGACGGGCGGATGCCGCGTCAGGTTTCTCTGAATGTAGATGTGGACGAAGCGCCGGACCTGCTGCTGCTGGAGTCTCATGTCGGCCACCTCCTGCTGGTCCTCCTCCCGCAGCCTCCGCAGCTCCTCGCAGCTCTGCTGCAGGTGGTTGTGCTGGGCCGCAGCTGGTTGTAGTCCCTCCTCGCGGCCTCCGGCCTCCTCCTTCAGCCGGGCCTGTTCGTCCAGCACGCGGCTGTGCAGGGTGCTGTGGGCCAGAGTCAAAGGGGTCAAAGTCATCAAGAACTAATGCATCATGCTTTCCTCAGGTAGACCACCGCGCTCGAATTCCCTCTACAAGCTGAAGGACGCGGCTTACACAGCTGCAAGCCTTCAGCGGCTCACGTTACGGACGTAGCAGAACCACGCAAGGAGGCTAAGACGCCTGTAAGTAGACGCGGGGGAAGAACTCTACGAGGAAAAAAGCCACGCGGCCCCACTTTAAGTACTATAGCATTGACCAAAGAGGGGAGGGGGGGGACTAAAACAATGCACAACGCAGTGGGGCATGATG